>NC_061104.1:37660907-37700776 GCF_015104395.2 Macrobrachium nipponense
TTAAATACAATTAAACAACACAACCCCGTAGCGGGAAAGTGCCGTTCAGTGCACTTGATGCGGTGCAATGTAGACATACTTAGGGTTCTTCGCAGCTTCCGTTGTGCCCCTAGCTGCAACTACTTTCATTCCTTTTACTGTACCTCCTTTCATATTCTGTTTCTTCCATTTACTTTCCACCCTTTCCTAACAATTGATTCATAGTGCAACTGCGAGGCTTTCCTCCTATTAAATCTTTCAAACCTTTCCTTTTCAGCCTTAGTTGCCCCAGTTCTTGTCTTTATGCCTCAAATCTATAACTTCAAATCAACCCATTCTGTCATCGCCAAAAGATCTCGATACTGTAACTCGGAGTTATGACTGGAAATGGTGTAGGTCTGAATTTTGCTTCCTGGCCCCCATCCGTCTGCATCGATTAAATATTCCAAGACCCTTCCCTAGAAAATTGGGTCAAGCATATAGCCTATATCTATAAAGTATAAACCATATGGGAGGGTAGGGGGAGAGGAATGAATGCTTGGGTGCTAAAAGACAAAGTTTATTTCCTAAGCAAAAGTTTCTATGTCGACTTGCGCCCCTCTGAAATCTTCCGGCGCTCCCTTCGCTAAATTACAAAATACCAACCTTCAATTCACACCATAGTGTTGTTAACATTAAGAACGTCAAGCCTGCAAGATTAATCATTAATCACATTATCTTCCAAAAATAATTTAACGATTTCAGAAGTTACCTGACAGTCATTAAAAACTGCGCAACTTAAATAATAGCACTACTAAACTGCAGCTATGTTAGCGGATTAGATCGAAGTCCCGTGAAAGTACTTTTTCCCTAATCGCTCAGCCTTGATAATCCAACGCACATAATACTGTATCATTATTTGTGGGCCGCACAAGACCTGACAGCCATGATGTTCTGTGCCTCTAATCTCCAATATATACTAAATTAGTTTTAGTTCGACTTATCTCAAACCCAACGACCTGCTTCAACTTTATGGTGTTGTCTGCCGCAACAACACTTATCAGTGCTCACAAGTGCCGAGCTGTCATCACCACAGCCAACAATGACAGATATCAGTCTTTTTGATAACATGGCAGGATCCGTTATGTGGCTCTTTCTTGCTGCTTCTAGGTATTGGGCTCATAGACATGGTGCATCTTTGTCAAGGGGACTTATCATTTATACTCACTGAAACCTATTCCAAATGTTTTAAAGATGAGTCGACTTGAGCAAACATTCACTTCAAGTAAACCTTTCTTACCATTTCGATCATGCAATAGATGATTACATGTCTTGAAGATATATCCCTGCAACATAGAGTGATGTCCATTTGTTGGGGTGACTCCCATTTGTTTCTTTTTCTTGTGGGGGGAGGGGGCGGTGTTCTCATTGGCTGAGGTCCTGCTCAGCATGTGTTGACTGAAAGGAACAGGTAACAGTATCTGACCCTTCTCAGAAGAGATCAAGGTCAAAAAGATTGTTAAAATGGCTTCCTGCTGCAGGTTAAATTTTGAATCTGTCCAGATAAGATTCATCATGACTGAAGACCTGTTCCTCTTGGGTGACATTCTCCATCGTTCGTTGTCTTAAAAAGCAAAATAATAATAATGGTGTCCTGGACAGGAAGTTGCTGAAATGAAGATTAGTGTTAAAAGGCTTTGATGCCGTATTCCTTACAATTGGATAAGAATGTTGACTGTCACTTGTAAAAGAGAAACAGGGACAAATCTAAGTGGAGCATGACGTTAAGCAAAGAAACATAACTGTAAATTAGTACATACATTTATTAAACTATGATTAAACAGAAAAAAGGTAAGAAAATTCCGGTGTTCCTCTCCGGATAATAAACAAGAATAAAATAACAAGGATGGGCCTCCTGACGCAATACACTCGCACAGGCGCACATTAATAGAATAAGTATATTATATATATTTATATATATTTAATATATTATAATAATATATATATAATATATTAATATATATATTTATAATTATAAATATATATAAAATATTAAATATAAATTTTTAATTAAAAAATTAATAATATATTAATATTTAATTTTAAATTAAAACATTAATTTAATTTATATATTATTATAATATATATTATATTATACATATATTAATATATATATATATATAAGCATACATAACAACCATTATATATATATATATATATATATATATATATATATATATATATATACACGTGTGTGGGTAAGCACTAGTTAGTTGTATGAAAAATGACATAATCGGACTTTTATAAGTTGACGATCCATTCATTTCGTCATTTAAAGGAAAGTAAAGCTTGATTTGAAAATGGAGTTGTTATTCACTGGCTGTGCCACGGGGATTGTGGCAAGAACCACAATGCTTCCTAGAAAGCCTTTAGTCCCTAAATGATCATTTTTCCCAAGTAATCATCGCTTACCTATAATTCCTGAAGTTTTCCTTAGGAAAATCGGTGGATGAACAGAAGTCAGGTAATAACAATTAGACAAGAAATGTAATAAAAACATATAATGATTCAGGTTCCTGTCATTGACTTACATGAAAGGAAGAGGTTGACGCATCTAATATCTTCATTTTTTCTCTCCCCATTTCCTCAGCCAAGTCCCACCAGGTACCCTGCCGTGGCCAGTGCGAATATGAAGCTCCTCCCATTGAAACCTGGACGATCATCCGAATGCTCATCCTCCTGTCCAAGATGGCGCAGGGTGTCACCTTGTACATGTAAGTCAGAATTTGGGGTTCAAGTCTCTCGACCCGAACTGTTATTAAATGGCAGGTCCGAGGACCGACAAGGAAAGGAGAATGAATGCCCCAAATCATTTCAGGTTTCGAGTTTTCTTTAAAATGATTGACGATTTGCTTCCTGTCTACGTAGTTTGAAATTATACATACACACATATATATATGTATACATCGAGCTACAAATGTCCTTTAATATCTAATTCGCTCTATCTCGGAATTAATATATTTTCATATATGCTTAACCCAAGGGGAATTTTTTAGGCTTTAAGAGAATTGTCTGCTCCCGGGCGCGAACCCTCGAAACCAAACAAATCCAGGACGACAGTGAAGCTTTAACCCACACCACCACTGTCGTCCTGGATTTGTTCGGTTTCGAGGGTTCGCGCCCGGGAGCCGACAATTCTCTTATCGCCTAAAAAATTCCCCTTGAGTTAAGCATATATGAAAATATATTAATTCCGAGGTAGAGCGAATTAGATATTAGAGGACATTTGTAGTTCGATGTATGTATATGAATCACGGTAATGTGATATGACTTATATATATGTATATGTATATATATATTATTTATATGATATATATATTTATTATATATATATATATATATAATATGATATATATATATATATATATATATATATATATATATATATATAACATATATATATTATATATATATATATATATATATATATATATATATATATATATATATATATATATATATATCAGCGTGAAGGTGGACCATTGGAATCATTATAATTCATTGTAATTCTTTATTTCCTACGTTTCGTAATAACTTTATTACATCCTCAGGGGATCTGTTAGGCAATAAATAAAATTACTTTAAAAATTACTTTAAAATTCAACAACATTTACAAATTACAACACAGAATTAAAAACACACACACACACAGAAACAAAAACAAGACCATAGACCGCTAACCAACCTTATGCAAATAAGGCAGAAGACAGAATAACAATACATAAATAAAAGTTAACTCAGGTACAGTTGTGTGGAGGAGGTCTGGGTATTTAACTGGGGAACCAGTTGTTTAATAAATAATGGTGGGCCAGGAATATGTTTCTGGTCTTCAGATTAACGTCTCAATTTCTTCATATTGGTTAACGATACTCGGTAGACTTTTGCACACCATCTTGTGAGTAACTGGTTGCTGGTGACTACCGTCCTAGGAAGGTTCAGCCCTCACACGGTGTTACGTAGCACGACCTTTTATAAAACTTAACGTGTTAAATAATAAGTTGCTTACTATTCATTATGTATTGCTAAGAAAAAAGATTATGTAAGTGATTTTAATATAAATGGTCCTAATAATAATAATAGGAGTGGTATCAAAACCGCGAGTCAGTATCATCTATGGTTCGAACTGCTTTCATGCTATGCCAAAGAAGATCCTAAAATGGACGACAAGGGACAAACCGTTACCGAATAACGCAAGGTTGTTGTAACTTTTCCAAAACTGATTCCGAAATAGACGACCTAAGTCATGACCCTCTCTTAACAATTTGTCCGAAATAATCCAATGACTTGAATGACAAGCTATCTTATGAGAACTGTGCGTTTTTTTTTTTTTTTATTTATTTATTTATTTATTTATTTTTTTGTGTGTGTGTGTGCACAAGCGCCTGTGCAGAGAAAATGTGTTTAACCGGAAGTGTTTATTGAAGTCCCTCGACCCTTCTCAAGTGATAGGTTTCCGACCATCATTCACTGTCAGAAGAATACTTGCTTCCGAAAATCTTCCGCGAAATCTCATACAGCTCTTGTTCTCATGTATTTAGGTGATTCTGTGGCGTTGATGTGTCCACAAAAAAAAAAAAAAAAAAAAAAAAAAAAAAAAAAAAAAAAAAAAAAAAAAATCAGGGCGCTGAAATAGGAATAAAAAATCTTGGGCAAATGCATATTTCCATACGTAGTATTTACATAAGTGCAAACAGAGAGAGAGAGAGAGAGAGAGAGAGAGAGAGAGAGAGAGAGAGAGAGAGAGCCAGGCAATTAGTAATGACGTAGATGAGCGTCTTCTGGAACTTCACTTTGTCTCCACGAAGAGAAAACCGATCCAGAGGAAGAAGCAAGAGTAAGATAAGTTTTCATGTAAAACCTGACTGACTTTCTTGATTTCAGCGTTATGGTGAAACGGCTCCAAAGAATCCAACATCCTGAGCGTTACAGTCACCTTCGTAGTAAGACTTACAGACAAGGGCGTCTCAATGTCCTCGCCACACTTCTGCTCTACTTCGCTCATTTCTTCTTCATTGGTAAGTATGGCTGCTGCAGCCTCTCAGACGACCTTGCCAGTCTATGTAGTGTCATGGGATCTTCAAAAGTCAATTTCGCTGCCAAGCTGAACAAATGAAACATCACTAAAAGGCTATTCCACGTTAGGGGTTAGTGCCATCAGTGCACCTCACGTAGTGTACTGTAGGCATTTCCTAAGAATCCTTGCAAAGTCCCTGCAACCACTTTTAATCCTTTTACTGCACCTCCGTTCATAGTATCTTTCTTCTATCTTAATTTCTACCCTCTCCTAACAAGTGTTTTCCTCCTGTTACGCTTTTAAAACCTTTGCTTTTATCTCTCAATTTCCCTTTCTGCTCTGAATGGCCTCGTGGGTCCCAGCACTTGGCCTTTGGACTAAATTTTATATTCCAATATTCTAACTAAAGGTTATTTTGCGTGAGCTTAGGTAGAGTCATTGACAAGTAACCAGCTGAATAAAATCCATTCATACTTGTAAACTTAATCACATCTAATTTATTGGAGATGCACTTAAATAAGAAGGACATGTACAACAATAAATGATGTATCTATGCTTGATGTAGAATGCTGATTTCCTTAAGTCCGAAAAATTGCATTTTTTACAAAATCATGAAAAGTGACATTGATCACGCTACATTCAGAGATAGAACCATCGAGTGTCCCCAAAAGTCATAAGCTCTGACTTATGAGTCTGTTCAGTTCTCTCGTTTTGTTGGAATGTAACCGTCGTTCCAAAGGGCAGTGATCTGTTTTATCCCATGAGATAATGTTACCAAATATTGATGTTAAAATTCCGAAAGTTACGAAAACCAACAGGTTTGGGAACATTTCTTGGTAATTTCAATGTTAAAAATATCCATAAACGATGATTAAAAAAAAGACTAAAATGGAATATATGAGTTATTCAGCCAAAATCATAAGGTACCTTCACCTTCAGTGAGATTATGTATTAGACAAAAGATCTTTGTGAGCGGTGTTCTTTTGTATAATTTTGTATAGTTTTTTCGCGAGGAAGATCTTTTAAAATAGTATTTTGGTGAGGAAGATCATTTAAAATAGTATTGACGTGAGGAAGATCTTTTAAAATAGTATTTTGGTGAGGAAGATCATTTACAATAAAGAATTGCCACTGTACCTACAACTTGGAGATCAATCAAGGGATCAAATGTATCTTCAAGTTGCAAATCAAAGGTGACTCATTCCGTCCTTACAAATTTAGTGAAGAATGTTTTGTTATCAGCAGGAAGAAGCTGAATTATGAATCATTGCTCGTGTATTTGCTGGTTAAGCCGGGAAACATCTTTTTCAGTTTTTTCCAGCTCTGCTGGTTACAGTAAAATAAACTTTTTAAAAAACTAGCTTGAGAATCAGTGACTGGAATAAGTATCAAAACTTTGTCATTTTTGTTAACTCTGTTACAGATTTCAAGATGCAAATAAAAAGATATGCTTCGTTTACTTGGTTGTTGTCTGTTTCTTTCTCTCTTGTCAGTGAACATCTAAAAACTAGACGTACACCTTTACAGCGAATTCCATTCTTTTCCCATTATAGCCTCCAGGATACTGGGTTACAGTATGATCCTTCGCGCTCTCCATTACTGGGTCTATCTGATAGCTGGTGTCCGCTGGCTGATACACACGACGTGGCATCTCTTTGCTTTGCTTGCCACGCGAACGATGACACCTGCCAGGTAAGTTCTGCTCTGAAGCACAACGACAGGAGCTGTGAGAGCTCGACTGTAGCAAGCGAGAGTATGGTGCTGATGTGGCTTTAAAACTAATCATTCAGAACTGATGGCATGCGAATCTTTCGTAGATAGTGGTCGTTATTCCTCTTCATCCATTCTCTCTCGTCTCTTTCTCTCTCTCCTCCTTCGGTCTTCTCTCTTTCTCCTCTCCTTCTTCTTCCTCTCTTCTCTCCTCCTTCTCTTTCTCTCTCCACTAGGAACTAATATTTCTTAGAGGTCATTATCTTGATCATATTTGCAGTCTTTTGTTCATGTTTGTCATCCCCAACGGGCTTGTACTAAACACCCCGTAAAGGTGGATGGATACATATCTGGATAAAACCCAATGGGGTCACAATCTAGGAAGATCCTGGTATGCTCACTGTCACAGTTTAATTCGTCCTTGTAAATATGTTCTTTTTCGTCATTCACAAATATAGAAGCAGAGTACATAGCCGTAGTTCCCAAAGTGCAAACACGGGACAGATAATAGCGTTACGTAGCTAACATACTAGTGCAAATCTGTTGATGGTATGATTAAAGCATTTTTACCTCTCTTTTCTTGACAAGATCCATTTCATCGTTCACAATGGGAGGAGTCTGGCTCATCGCGCTGACCAATGAAGACGGCGGAAAGCAGCTTGGGAGATACATTCTGTATTACGGCTTCGCCACAGTGGAGACCCTCATTTGCATCTTCATGTGGAATGGCCAGATGAAGGACTCAGGAGATTACTTCTCCTTCAGGGTACCTACATTTATGACGTTCTTGGGTTTTTCTTTACTACTGCTGCTATTACCATTACTGTTATTAACTGCTACTAACAGTATTATTGCAATTATTATTATTAATGTATATGTTAGGCCGGGTTTTCACGCACAGGTTTACCTGTCAGTCGATCGAAACTGACGTCAAATCGTACGTGTGAACAATAGTTTGTGGGCGGAGTCAGTCCACTCGCCAGAACTGATGAACTGATGGACGGGTCGCCAACAATTTTATGACAGTTCGCCGCTGGATCTTGCCTGGGAAGGATCTCAGCCGCTCGGACCAGAATATGAATAAACTGTGTATAGGCCTAATTAATATCATTGTTAGACCATGCGGAGCTATTTTAGACCGTTGTGAGTCCAAATCTTAGATATAAAATTTTTGTCAATTCGAAAGACAATTTGGTTTAGGCCTAGACCAGTGTCCTGCCTTTTTATGAAAGGGGTTACTAGTGAAAGTAGTCTTCAAGGTCTATTTCATAAATAGCTGAACCAACCCCGAGGTCTAATTTAACCTTATATATTCATTAATACTGTATGAGAATAGACATTTCTCTTTAATAGGCATATATTTAGACAATACTCTGTTACGTCTTTTTGCTTTTTAACTATTTTGAAGCTAATCTCTGTAGTTCCAACTCCTTATCAGCCAGCGGAGTTTTCATCGCTGCCATTTAGTTGTTGCCACGACGAAGGTTAGGCAAGAAATAGGGTAATGGCCTCGGATTGACTGTCGGACTGACAGTTCTATTCTACGTGTGGACGTTCATCCCTCGAACGGTCGTGGGTGGTCTGACAGGTAACCTGAGCGTGAATCCCCGGCCCTATTCCGTAATGCAGTATTCAAAGATGATTCCTCTGCTTAACATAATTGATTTGTCATAGCTTTTGATAATAATGCTGTTACTGATATGAATAACAGTAAGCGCTTTTCAACTGAATTTCTTTAAATGAATTATTAATATTATGGCTGTAGGTCAGAGTCAACCAAATGACGTGACGTCGATTTAAGGAAATTATTCTCATGAAAGTCGGTTTGAAAAAGTGGTGCATATAATATATATTCTCAGTCGTTCTCCTCTTGAAACCTCTCTTGTGCTTTGACCATCTTATATCTTGAGTTTCAGAGGGCAAACATTTTTTATAATGATGAGAATTCGTAATTTGGATGTTCGTCTCAACAGTTCAATTGCCAGCATTCGTGGGACTTTGTATAACTATATATAATATATATATATATATATAATATATATATATATATATATATATATATATGTATGTATATATATACATATATATATATAAACGGTTTTTCACTAATTTCACTGAGGAGTTTGCACCATTATATGAATGATCGCGTAAAAGTGATTTTACTCGACGGGTACATTCATATGACGTTTTAAGGTCCAATTATCACCATTAATCTTACTTCAATTTCAATAACAACCTCCATTTTAGTATCCAGAGAAAGCATAATCTGATTTGGTAATGAGAGTTGATGCCACACAACGTGATAAACGATTCCTCTTGCACACAGAAACCCCAATTGTGACGTTAATTCATGATTAGACACAATTTCATGGCTTATTGGGGCTCAGTGTTATCCATGGCCTCCCTCAGATGGCTCCTGTGATGTGACGGAAACCTTTAAGCATTGTTTCCAAGGGTCAGGCAGCTCCTTCCACTCACCAGTGACATTGACACATTTTCAGGCCACTTGGGCGACGGCGATCGCCCTGGGGACAGGCGCTCTGCTCCACGCTTCCTACTATGCTCTCCTTCACCCTGGTACTCCCTCCCTCAGCATAGAGGGACTTCGATGTTGCCAGGAGAGCAGCCACCGAGACTTTGATGAGAGTGACATCGAAGACAGAAAGGAGAATAGTCCCGAATAACGACATCGTCAGACTGCATCTCTAACGGATTGGTGAAACAAGTTCTTGTTCAGACAACTTTCGTCGAAGGACTGTGTCGTCTTGTCAGAAGTTCTGGTGAACTGGGGTAGCTGGATGTGGCAGTGACTGGATACACGAAACATACTCATTATCAGTGGGGAACCGGTTACTATATAGTATAAACTCAAAAATAATGCTGTTACTAAAATATTCCTCCCTTGCAGATTTACATGCATACATCTGTTATGTGGATTGCGACTAATCTGAATACTTGATCTAATCGCCAGAGGTTGATAGCAATGCGGTTTAGTCAAGGTTTTCAGTAAGGAAGCCTCTTTTGCAGTTATTGGAACTATAGATGTATATGTTCCTCGTATATAATTACTTTATCCCTACGTGTCCAAAGTAATTTGCTTAGATGCTATTCTTATCTTTGTTTGTTTCTTCTGGCATTACGTTTTATTGATTTTTTTTATTGTTAGTAGTTTTCTAAACAAATATCTGCTACAGTTTAGGGAGCCTTAACTTTCAGCGAGGTAACTGTAAAGAATATAATTCTTTTGCAAAAATAAACATTGCTCTGAACTAGGTAAACGTTACAGTGAATGGCTTGATGTGAAAATGGATCTCAGTCAAGGATGTGGTCTACTACGATTGTATATTAATAATAATAATAATAATATAATAATAATAATAATAATAATAATAATAATAATAATAATAGTAATAATAATAATAATAATAATAATGAATATATTATTATTATTAATTATTATTATTAAAATTATTATTATTATTATTATTATTATTATTATTATTATTATTATTATTATTATTATTATTATTATTATTATTATTATTATTATTATTATTATTATTATTATTATTAAGTCCAAGAGAGGAGATATCTTTCAAGGGGCCTATGCTTCCATACAAAATTGCCCAAAAGTTGGCAGTGATAAACCATCGCTTTATTGTGTGATTATGCATAAA
Source organism: Macrobrachium nipponense (assembly GCF_015104395.2). Lineage (NCBI taxonomy): Eukaryota > Metazoa > Arthropoda > Malacostraca > Decapoda > Palaemonidae > Macrobrachium > Macrobrachium nipponense. The sequence goes on from NC_061104.1 coordinate 37,671,327, forward strand.
TATCGATCTCGTAACGTAAGTTTTCATTGAAGGTCCCAGTCAATCCTTAGATATCACAGGGCCAACGATAGATACTGCAAGGTAGCAATAATTTCAGAGCACACTTCTGGAGTTACCTTAGTTTGCTGATGATACTGTTCAGGATTATGTTAGCGAAGAGAAGCTGCGAAAACTAGTGAGATCTTGAAAGTGTTTGAAATAGAAGAAAAATGAAAGAGTCGCGATTTTAAAGAGATGAATATCAGTACGGATGGTGAAAGAAGAACGTAAATGGGTTTTTTTCGTACAAATATTTGAGATCAAATGCAACCTGTCACTTACAGATCTCGTCTTTAACCGTCGCGAGAGAAAAGGCTGTATAGAAGACAGTTTCAGTGTGCGTGTAAAGACTGGCGATCAACACTTCTTTATGGGAGAGTTGATTGGACACTGAATGCAAATGAGAGTAAAGGCAGAATTTGCTGAGCTGAACTGTTCGCGAAGTATGTAACGAGACACACTAAGAAGAAAAGGCAGGCATGAATAGATGAGGTGAGCGGATTCCCTTGAGGTGGTTTGGTCTTGAGGACTGAATTCACGACGAGAGGTCGGTAAGAAATGTGTAAAGTAAAAAGGAGAGCGCGTAAGATGCAGGTCATTGGCGCTGCTTATGAAGGCAGGGTGTGGGTGGGTGTGTGTAGCAGTTGAACTGTGGAAGTCTTCATTACATGGCGTTCGTTCTTGATTCAGCAGATGAAGGATGGATCAGTGAGGAAGTTTGATTTTTTCTTAGGAACAGCTTTCCCGGAGCATCTCACACACAAATTGTGTGATGTTGATAAGTAACAAAAACTGACCCCACACAATTAGTTTTCTTAAAAATCAAGATCATGCCCATATTGGAAGATGAACTCTTGTAACTGATACCAGACGAACTTCAAACTCAGATGCATTACAGACTGATTTTGGAAGCAGTTATGTGTTCACAGGATACGTTCTTCAAGTTGCTCTGATTTAAGTAGGCAAACAATATAATCGAGTAGAAAACAGATTCTTGAAAACCATTTTTAGTTAAATTAATATTCCTTAAGGCCTGTCCACACGATCGGGGGGGCCTGATCGGCGGACTTCCCCTCTAACGGCACACTTGACGGGCAAACCGTCAAATAGCCCGATGGGTCTTGTAGCAAAAAAATCACCATGGTGGTGCCCGATGGCTTGAGCTTCGACCCTGGCAGACGTACGTTACCACACATTTCTTTTACTGAGCCATTCTTTGCACCATATTCTCTTCTTTTTTATACACACAAAAGCAATTATCATGCTACACTATCTTCTTCTTTGCGGTAGGCACCATGTTTATCGTACCACACTGAACACACTACTGGCATCGTCGGGCACGCCCACCTCTCCATCGCCTCACCCGTGTGGACAACATTCACGAATAAGTCCGCCAGAATTTGCCCGTCAAGTTGACGGGCAAATTCTGCCGAAATGCCGAATTTTCCCCCGATTTGCCGAGAAAAAACTCTACAGGCGGAGAAGCAGACCTTCAATGCCGAGAAGAAATCGGCCTCCTTGTTCATGCCGAGAAAAACTCGGCATTCTTCGAGGGGATTGATTTATCGTTCTCAAATAAATTTCAATACTATTTTTTTAATTAGTAATGTCTTTATATGTAAGCTTGGGTAGAAAATGATTTTATACTACATATTATTACATAATATATGTGTAAATGATTCTTTAAGAGATTCCACTTAATAAGCATTGAAAACGTTCAACCCTTCTGTGACGGTAAGGAACCCTTTATAATTGTAAAACACGAAACCGAATAGTGTTAGCAGTTAAATACCCATGATATCATATCTTAGTATATTATGTATGATTAGGAATGTAATTCAAACTACAAGAAAAAAAATCAAACTGTAGATAAAACTAGCAAGATTGAAATAGCTGAACTTTTGTAATTATAAGGTTATTTTGAATTTATGAGTTACATGGTTGTAAAGTAATTGTAAGATATTTGATAATGTTTCCATTCATAGAATTGTAAATTTGATGATAAGACGTGATTACATTATAACTGACATGAACCATGTAGTACGAGTGGAGTAATTACTATTCCATCACTGGTGAATCCAGGAGCTAGGCTTCATTATGGGGGGGGGGGGGGCACATTCAAAGAAATTAGCATAAAACAGGATATAAAATCTGGAATTAGTAAAATATATTCTCAAACATATTTATACCCTGATATGAAGAAAAATAATAATTTTTTTTTATTTATATAGCCTATATGTTCTATAAAGTTGATTTATAAAACTGAGTAGGTTACGTATCTACCTATATTTTGTGTGTCATTTCTTTGTCTTATAAAGTTTATCTATAAAACTTAATATGTATATATCATTGTTGTTTTGGTTGTAATTGTGTATATACATAGCTAATATATACTTTTGTTGAATGATGATGAATATAAATCGATGAGGTGTTGCATAAGATTGGTTTATTTTCTTAAAGTACCCCTGGGCCATAAAATGAATTCCGTTTTTCTATAAGATGCCGATTTTAGTATGCAGAGCTATCGGCAACGCTGCCGTCAACCCTAGAGCACGCCGATCAGGCCCGGTCGTGTGGACAGGCCTTTACCCTCCCAGCTTTGACAGGTCCTGACTGACGTCAAAGTCTTCTTTGAGAGGGTTTTAGAAATCCTGTCTTGCGAGGACATCTGCATCTTTAGTGTCATTTCCTAAATATCATGATTTGAAAAGGGAGAGAGTTGGCATCCATAAAACTGTATTCTTTTGCTGCAGTCTATTATTATGTATCCATAACTTTCATTTAATATATATATATATACTATATTATATATATATATATATAATATATAAATTATATAATTATATAGATTATATTTATATGTATATATAATTATATAAATTATATATATGAGATATATTTTATATAAATTATATATATATATATATATTACAGTTTAGTATATAATAGCATAAGTATGTATATATGTTGTCTATATAGTTTTAAGAAATACTGGACAATTTAATTGTACCTTTCATTCGTCTTGTCATTAGGTCGTGATAAAATAATAAAAGATTCAAAATAAACCTCAAAATCATATTGCCAGCGAGAGCTAGAAATGTGACATTTTTTCCTTTTGCCGTTTCCTATTTGTTTAACTTTCTCCTTATAAATATGAATTCTGAATACTTCGGTTGTTCATGTAAAGATCTAATTAACTTAATGAAGTATGAGGTGAAAACTCACATACCATCGATTGGTTACCCGGTTATCACTTCAATGAAATGATCACATTTTCATACGTTGAATTTTCCAAACGCAACAGAATGCTACTGACCCTTACCTTCAACATTCTTACTATATATAGAACATACATATTTTGCTCTACATTTATTTTCGCCTGTAACTAGTTTTAAGTATGCTATGAATGTACAGTAAAATATATACAAAGATATTGATTCCAAAGACGGATAGAACGACGAGAATGCCGTAAAATACTGAAAGATAAGCGAAGTTGCAACAGGTAACCATTTTCTTCATCCACTCAACAGAAGACTTGTTATTGAAGGTCAAGTAAATGATTGAACTATCTGTTCTCTAAACCTCGAGGTCAATGGGAGCTCTTATCGAAACCCGATCGGCTGAGATAAAAAGCAGGCGGTAGCTATTCTAATTGCCGAAGGTGTTTTGTCTCAGGTAATCTCTCAAGGGCCTTTTTAGCGTCCCTGGTTAATCATGCGGTTTGCTTTTATTGAGGCCGATACAATCGTCGGCTGAACGTTGAAAGGGCTCTTCTGAAACTGTCGGTCGATGCATGAAAGGCTACGAGCTGAAGGTGTATGCATATTGAATTCATTTTTCAAAAAGACGTTGAATGTTAAGGGGTCGTGATCTCAATTGAAAGAAGAAGATCTGCGTGGCAATGATGCCGTACCGAGATAACTTGGATTAAATGCCATAGTTGTCGTCTTGAGTACTAAATCAGTGTGGCAGCAAGAAAGAAATTGTCCGCTCATAGGATGTTATAAGGAGCAAAAGACCTTTAAATGGAAACAGCCCAAAGAAGCCTTCAATAAGCTTATAGAACTGTCAAATAGCACTGAATTTCGGATTGCTTACATTCCATCGGTCCTTTTGAATAACGAAAGGCAGCCATTTGAGGTGGCACCTCACGGGTGGCCCGTCAAAGGAGAGACAGACTTGGAAATCCATACGTTTCGAATCTCGAATAATATAAGGGACCGAACGCAATTATAATACGCTTCAAAATTTTACCGAGAACAGACGGTTAATCGTTTGAGGAATTCTTTGAAACAGAATGAATGTTAATAGGCCGCACATGAATTGAGGAAGTTGCAATTTTAACTAGAGACCCTGGAAAATATTTAGGGCGAGAGAAATAAATGGCTGATATGCTCGCTTTATGGGTGCCGATGGGCGTTGTAACCATCGCGATGACAAGGAAGAGCACCACTGATACCATGGAAGTCAGAGAATCATACTAGACATCGGAATGAGAGGGGAAGGGGGTGGGGGGAGGAGATGGATTGGGAAATAATATAAGAAAACACCCTTGAGTACATCAGCGCGTCGTTCCCATTGAAATATTGTGGACAAGAAGGGGCGGCCAATAATGAATGTCCTGAGATTTTGAATGGTGCGAGTTGTCCGGATTGGATTGGATGAAGGGGAAAGGAACAAGAGAGCGAGAAAAAATATTGAATGACGACAAGAAGCCATAACCGAGAGGGAGGAGGCCAGAGTTCGAGGATTCCACACCTATTCGAGTTGCGGGGAAAGATTTTTGATAGCCAATAGTATCCCCCATCTGGTCTGTGAAAAAAAAGAAGAGCCTTAATCATTCGTGTGCGTTTTCTCTCTTATTTTTTGAAGCAATGAGGGATGCGTCATGTTCCGGTGGGGACCTGCGCTAACCACAAGGGAGGACAGACTGAAAACAAGTAAATAATGCTCAGTCGAGCTTCCTGCACAGCATATAATGCTGTATGAAACTCTTCGATGTGCTGCAGTATGAAACTCTCAGCTACGACCGGGCAGCGATCAGTTACTAACGAGATACCGTCAAGTGAACATACATCGGTGGCTGGCACCTTTATACGTGTGATCCATGACTAGCCTTGACCTTAAATAGAATAAAAGCTACTGAGGCTAGAGGGCTGCAATTTGGTATGATTAATGATTGGGGGGTGGATGATCTACACACCAATTTGCAGCCCTTCAGCCTCAGAAGTTTTCGAGAACTGAGGGCGGACAAACAAACAGCCTAAGATTTATTTTTCAGTTTCTGGACAAAAGTGTCTATAACATATTGAGGAAAGTTGTTCGAATGATCACGAGGTGTCAGGAAGTCTGGGTGGCTTAACCGTCAAAAGATTCGAAACCAGGATTCTTACTCCTCATATTCTTTTAATAGAACAGGCAGTAACTGCTGTTTTCTCTGTATCTTGCAATTCGCTCTGTCTCGTGAGATTCATATATATTAAATATCACTGCCTAATAGACAGTCACATTCAAGGGGATATTGGAAAGTATAGCTGTGTTCCTTTAGTGGAATATTCAGAGAACTGTGGGACCCTAGAGACCACAAGGATGTGAAAAGAAGGAAAAAAGGATTTCCCGATGAAAGAAGCGTTAAAACAGCGACAAGGAAACAGAACCAGGAAAACACGAAGCGAAAACTCTTGGGGAAAATTGCCTCTTAAAATGAGCACATCCTGTAAAGGCAATTTTTCGCACAGGTCATGAATATTCGAAGAGTGGTGATCAAATCTTACGGAATACTTAGATCGAGATTTCACGAACTTGTTCTAATACTTTAAAGCGAAACATTCTCTTGTAAATCTCTCATAATTAATTTTTTTTTAATTCTAAAATATTTTAAGATATCAAACGTAGTTTTCAAAACAAAGAAATGGGAGATTAAATCGAAAGCTGAACAGAATCATCTCTTATCACAAAATTTAGTTGTTTGCCCCTAAAATAATAGGTTTCGTCATGAAATTCGAAAAGAAAAGATTGGTCAAGTTAAGGTAGATTTGTTTTATAACTAATGGGTCCAGTTAAAATATATACAAAAATTAAAACATCATTATTAGATACACACACTCAACGAGTAGAGCAACCGACACGCACGAGGAAAAACTGACAGAAATGTCTGTAGATTCTCTCAACTGCCATGGTGTCGAACCAGTTCCTTGGAGGCAACTAATATCTGGTAAGGTTTTCCTGGTGTTGTCTTTGCTCATATCACAGCCAAACAGACGGGATCACTTCTACGTAGGAGATGAAAGCACTGGTGCCAGTAGGTCTTGCCATGGCTAAGAAAGTTATGTAAGTCTTTGCTGACTTTTGACCTGATTTCCTGCATCTGGAACCCCACTGCCCCTTCAGTGGGTCTCTGCATCTTCAGTAGCCTCTTTCTGCACAGCGTCAGGAAAGTCCTTTAGGTTAAGTTTCTCCTTTTCCTTTAATGCCAGTCTTTCATATCAACATCCGAGACATAGTTACGACCTCTGGGGCGTTGCCACAAATTCCTCCGAGAATGTTGGGATGGAGGGGAGAGAGAGGGGGGAGGTAAAAAGTCTTTCATAAGGGTCATATTCTATTGGTCTGAAGAAGTCTAAATAGTGTTTAAATTAATGTAATGAACACAGAAATATAAGAAACAATAAATAACATATGTAATGAAACAGCACAATAAATGCAACAGAGTATTGCTGAGGTTTCAGATATTAGACGAATTTTCCAATTGCAAATAGAACGTTCAAAAGCGAGTGGAATCAGTCGCACAACACGAAAGAGGATCAAAGCCCTTCAAGTGCGCTCCTGCCATGACCTGAAGGGAAGTTACAGCTGGAAGGAAGGAAGAGCGTGAGTCAAGATTCCGGGGCTCATCATCATAAAACCTTCCCTCCGGACTCGACCCAACCATTGAAGAACTTGAATGAAACCCCACATCATCTCCGCATATATCATCATTCTTGGATTACATACAAACAATTACATATCATTTATTTAGACAGATAAATACAAAAGTTTATTAGGATCTTAAATAAAGAGCACAACTATAATAAATAAAATAAAAATCAGTTATATCCGAGATCATTATGGTGCCTCAGAAAGAATATTTCTTTTATAACTTAGTCGAGTTTATTTTAATTTATCATGCGGATGTTCTCCTTTATGAAGCCAAAGGAAATTAATGGGAAAACAAATCTTATCTTTGTTATCCTTTTCAGGAGGAAGGTAAGTTTACTACCAGGTCGGGAAGCATCCTCAGAGTAGGGTCTCCAGTTCCTACCCCAGGGGAACTTCCCTGAGGGAGCAGGGTAACTTAAACAAGGAGGTCCTCCTCCAAGGCTGCTTCACCTGAAGGGAGGCAGGCTCCTGCCACGCTGGGAAGCATCCCTGGAAATGGGTCTAACCATGGCCTGGGGGCGGTGGCCAAGGCTCCCTTTATAGGGAAGGCATCCCCTTTTGGAAGGTCTCCAGCCGCCGACAGGATCCATTCCTGAAGGGAGTCTGTGCAGGCCTACAAGGGGTGCCCCCATTCAGAGCTGCCCTTGTAGGAGGAGGCAGGTTTCAGAGAAGTTTTACTTAAGTAATTACTGTAACCTGGATTTCTCGTTTTACACACACACACAATACTACCTACAGAACTTTTTGTTAATGGTGATGGGATATTCTTAAGTGTAATAGTTCTAAATAAGAATGTTACTTCACCTTTGTAATTTACTTTTCTCATCTATTTCACAAGGAAATCAGAGGTAGGAAACGGAAGAGAAGTTCTAGAGTGTAGTGCCAATGGAAGTATGATGATGAGGTTGTAATCAGCTGAACACCGTAAGAGTCACAAGGCTTGCTTAATAGAATGCATTATATATCAAGAGAGATGGGACTGAAAATTGCGCTCAGAAGAGCGGTAATAACGACAGCGTATTAACAAAGGAACAATATAGGAAAAAGGAAACTGGTTTAACCCTTCAAAAACTTAGGCGTAATTGATATGCAGTACAGTTTCTCCATAGACGATAAACATAGACATACATTGCCCGTGTATATATTAATATAGCTATATATATATATATATATCTATATATATATATAATAAATATATATAATATATATATATATATGTTGACCCTGTGGTAGGGTTGTAAGAATACTACCACCGTAGGTCCTGCGTGTCGTAAAAGTCGACTAAAAGGACAGCTGCTGCATTGCAGTCTTACTTTTTAGGCTAGGCCCACTGCCAGTAACTGTGGAAACTGTTGCTTTGCAGTCTTACTTTTTAGTAAAAGGCCAGGCCCACTGCTAATAACTGTGGAAACTGCTGCCTTGCAGGTAGACTTTTTAGTCAAAGGTGAGGCCCACCGCCAATAACTTTGGTTGATGACAGCAAGGGCATGCGGTCGTAAAAAACTCCTTTGCCAAACAATAAACCCTGCCTGATGGTGGAGGATGATGCCTTTGATAGAAGGCAGTGGAGAAGGTACATCAGGCAACCGACCCCTTAATGTAGGGATAATAATGGGAAAGAAGAAGATGATGACATATATATATATATATATATATATATATATATATATATATATATATATGTATATATAATAAATTATATATATATATATTATATATATATATATATCATAGATATATAGATATATATATATATATATCTATATACTATGTATATATATTATATATCTATATATAATATATATAATAGATAATATATATTATATATATTATAATACCACGTGTAAATATACATATACACAGAAACACTAAATATTTTCCATTCTGGATGGGAAACAAATATGCAGTAAAAAGTGTTTACAAACTGTTTGCAAACAATGTTTCCTAGTGTGGACAGGCCTTTTAATTCTCAATGAATATGGATCACAGAATGGCATTGAAACAGATTGTTAATTTTTATTTAAGAATAAAAGTTGAGAGATAGTGTGAGCTGGCCCCTGTGAGGGCACCAAAAGAGTTGAATGACCTGACCTACTTGGATGATATCTAAGAGAATGGGCGCTGAATAATCCTGATGGGTTCCGGCGCTTGGTCGTCAAGTCCCAAACTTAATAATCAATCAATCAATCTGTGAGAATGGAATAAAATATGAAATTTAGGCTTGAAGCCAAGCACTGGAATCCAAGGCGATTATTCAGCGCTATAATGAATTTGGTTTGAGGTGAATAAGTATGGCAATGACTATAAATTAAGGCAATGACTGTAAATTAAGTAAATACATTAAAAATTATTTTAAAAAGTTGACAATTGATATTTGGCAAAAAACTGATATTCCCCATGAAAAAAATATAACTTTGCATTTAGGAAATACATATGATACGAGATAAGAATTATCTCGTATTTCATATTGGTAAGCGTTCAGCCAAAGCAGTAGGCATCTGGTAATACATTCTCCTCCCCGTCTCTCTATCTCTCTCTCTCTCTCTCTCTCTCTCTCGTCTGGCAACCTCTCTCTCTCTCTCTCTCTCTCTCTCTCTCTCTCTCTCTCTCCATTTCATTATCTAAGGTCACAAAATCAGAGTCGGAACTACAAAAATATACATTTATTTAAAAGCAAAGCATTGATCAAATAGTTAGGTTCTCAAAGCTTAATTGATCCCCAATAAAATAACTAACATCAGTTTAGTCATAACATTAGTAGTCAGTCAACACCAATTCCAAAATAACATATTTGTTCCTCTCCAAAACCCATTCCCCTTTGTTAGGGCATTCCCCCTTGTCAGATCCGCCTGTTAGGAAGAACAGAACAGACTGATAAACACACACAGTTGCAAAAACAGAGAGTCAAAAGATTAAACAAAATGGACAACTTTTACAATAATGTCAAAACCCAAACAAGCCACCCCTTTGGCTAAATCACAATAATTCTTACCATTTCAGCCTAGTATCTTCACACACTCTTAAAAGGAAACTCTTTGGCATACGCTATCGTGGCTCTGCCTTTCTCGCACAGACCTCTCCGTAAGTCTCTCTATGGTTCTAGCTAATACATGCCATTATGAGTGGACATAGCTCACACGTACACTCAAACTCAAACCCTTCGTCCACGCCTCATAACTGCTAGCAACTGGTTTCAAAGTCACCTTTGACAAACTCTCATGGCGACAGGACGAAGTACTGATTTGCTAGGTAAGGGCTTAATGTCACACCTTCCCAAAAAAGAGTCATCAGTATTCTCTAGGCTGTCACTCGGACCACTCTGTATCTAAGGAAGTTAAAAATGATGAGTCTGTACATTCCTCCTTTTTATGTTACACGTATAACCTTTACAGTGTTAAAAAGTGAAAAATAAATAATATACCTAAACATGCTATTATACACATAGCTACAAGCGATTCATTGCTCGGGATACCTAAGGAAAATAATTTTTTGTCTCGTATACCCAAACCACACGTCAAATACGAAGAAAGCAGAAAATATAAATCCTCAAGATCACATTTTATGTATTCATTTCAGGCACCATTATTGCTGTCATGTCATGCTTGTTATCAGTGTACAGGTCAGAATACCACACATTTGACCATATGTGTAAACATTTGAATTGCTTATTTCTATTTTGTGTATTTGCTACGTGACTTTCGTAAAGAAACACAAATGTCTTGTTCTCCCTCTTTCTACCTGTCGAGAGAGAGGGACTACATTGCGGCCCTCAAAGGCCTAGTATATTGTAAGAGTTCGAACTAATAAAGTTTACTGGCTGCTCTATGAGCAAGAGTCCGTGCTGGCATAAGGCCTGCTTAATAAAAAAAACAGCAACAACTAATAAATTAGTCATAGCCAGATCTAACCATTTGCTCGTATCTGCATCCCACACTGGTGACCCCAGAGAGGTGATCAGCCACGTCATCCACACAGCATCCCTGAGAGCCTCACAGCAGCCACCATATGACTCCCACTCTTCACACCCCACTATCCAAAAGCATGGTTTTTCAAAGCGGAGACCATCTTCCGTAAAAAGATCACCTCAGACACGAAAAGCAGACGCTGTCCTCGAATTTCTAGGACATATGACATCCTGCAAGATCAGCTGAAGTCAACCTTTGCCATGCCACCAGCCCAGAGAGCCAAGAAGATCCTAAATCACGTAGGAGCCCTGATAGGCGACGACAGACTGTCGCATGTCTACAAACAGCTGTGATGCCTCATCACCCTGCCACCCAAAGTCGGGAAAAAAAGAGTCAACCCTGGACATAATGAGGGAGGTACCCCTCACAAAACTACTCCGCCAACTAGTAGCAGCAATGCCCAAAGCCTCCAAAATGCTGATCAGTGAATTCCACTACTAGTAGATGAAGTTCACACAGCACACAAAGCAGCAGATCGATTGCACCCAGCAGCAGCAGCAAGCCGTACCAGACAATCGTCCAGGAGTAACAAAGGCAGCGATGAAAATGAGCCCTCTGGCCCCATCTACAAAAAATTATTCCGGAGGCAAGAGAGCGGAGGAAAGTAGATGCAGAAAAAGCAAGAACCCCCACAAAAAGCGCCTCGGTGGCGTGGTCGGTATGGTGCTGGCGTGCTACCTCGGTGGCTGCGAGTTCAATTATCGAGCATTTCATTGAGGAGTGAGAGGTGTGTATATCTGGTGATAGAAACTCACTCTCGATGTGATTCGGAGGTCATGTAAAGCCACTGGTCCTGTTGCTGAAAAACCACCAGTTCCATGCAATGTAACAACACCATACAAACAAAAGAGAACCCCCTGAAGTAGTCTGTTTCTTCCACTGGAGTTTTGGGGCAAAAGCGAGAAAATGTAACCTAGGCTGCCTGTTTTAAAAAAAACATGCAGTAGAGTTTGCAGAGACGACCTGAAACACTAATGTCAGAGGGGGCAAACAGGTTGCCTTATAAAAGAAATTGTGCCTGCCCACCACTGCCTCTCTTCCAGATATGATAGGCAAACGGAGACGTTATGCCAGGGAAGAGAGGTCACACATGGAATTCTTGGTCAACACTGGATCAAGCACTACATACAGAGTCCCTCAAAATCCTCAAAGTTCAGACGTCTGGCTCCAGAGAAACTTACCTATGCCAAACAAATGTTCAAAGAAATGGAAGAAGCTGGAATACACCAGAGAGCATCAAGTCCATGGGCATCATCATTACACATGGTCCTAAAGTCACACCGAACATGGTGGCCCTGCGGCTACTACAGAAGTTTGAACATAGCTAAAAAACTAGACAGATACCCATTACCAAACATAAAAGATATAACAAACAACATGAACGGGACAAGAATATTTACCAAAATAGATCTACTGAAATGATGCTTTTAAGTACCAGTAGCAGAAGACATAGAAAAACAGATATAACAACAACCTTTGGCACATAACTTTCAACTACAGCTGCTTCGGCCTCCATAACTCAAGTGCAGTGTTCAAAAGACTGGATAAAATATTTGGGACCTTCCATTTTGTGTCGATTATGTGGATGACATTAATATATTCAGCCCAAACTTGAATAAACATCTCAGATATTTTAAAAAAATGCATAAAAGATTAAAATAAAATGGTCTAAAAGTGCAAAAAGACTAGTGCGAATGGGGACAGTCAAATTCTTCGGACATCAAGCAAGCAAAGATGGCATAAAACCAATACCAGAGAAAGTGCAAGCAATCAGGTTCATGCCAAAACTTGCATAGATAATGAGCCCCATATATCAATGCTTAAAATAAAAAAAAAGAAATTAAAATGGGAAAATGAACAAGACATTGTATTTAAACTTGCAAAAGAAGCAATAACTGAGGAAGTAACATTATTGTTTCCTTTACCCCACAGGTCCCTCATACTTACAGCAGAGGCAAGCAGCACTGCGGTTGGTGTCGTACTCGAGCAGGACACCAATAATGGTTGCTGCCCATTAGCTTTCTAAAGCAAAAAGCTAACAGTAGCAGAGCAAATATACTCAACGTTCGACAGGAAACTCCTCGCAGTCTAAAAAGCAGTCTGATACCTCTGCCACATGCCCGAGGGACGAGAGTTAGTGGTTCAGATAGACCACCAACTGCTGGTGCACACTTTTACGAAGATGGCAGATGTCTGGTCAGTCTGTCAACAACGGCATCTGCCTTCAATAGCCGGATGCTCCTGCATCATTAAGTAACTTGAAGGGATCACCAAATAAAATAGTGGACACCTTATTCAGAAATTATACCACCACCATACAACTTGGGATTCCCTATCCTGAAATAGCAGAAGCACAAAATCACAATGAGGGACTGTAGCGGACGAATTCCGCCCTTAAATGGAGTAACCTGTCAATCAACAGAGGGACGGCGACCATCACTTCTGTAAGAAGAGTAGTGGCTGCCCACTCCCTTATTTGCCTGTGGGACTAAGAGAGAGAGCATTCGACCTCAACCACAAATTATCCCACCCATCAGGACGTTCAGCCACCTGAATGTTAGAAGAGCAGTAAATAGAAAAGTGGATGAGTGTCAGTGGGGAGGGAGAAAAGCAGGAGATAGAGGACTTTGTGATCACTATTTGGTTGAAATGAAAGTCAGGTTACAGAGGATGTATGTTAAAAGAGGAAGTTTTGAAAATGTGGCTGTAACTGTGATTAAGATGAGTGAATTTGATTAGGAACTGAGGAGAGTACACCAGAATCTGCCTTAAAAATTGTTTCACAGATAGGTTTGGAAGGAGTGCAAGAGAAGTAAGAAAAATTTGAGGATGGTTGGTAATCTAGCTGAACAAGAGAGAGCAAAAAAAAAAATGTGTGGTAAATACAATGAGAATAAACGTTGCAAATGGAGAAATGCTATCTTAAGTGCATGTAATCTTTGGTCGAAAGAGCATTTTGAAGATCTTTTTAAATATAGAGAGAGGCGAGCTAGAGTTGAATGACGCCGTAGTGGAAAAGTTTACTGTCAGATTTAACGTTTGTGGAAATGATTGTCAACCATTTTGATTTTCATCTTGCTGCAAAACTCATCCGGGGACCACACAATTTTTGTTGGCCATTTGCGCCCATCAAAAAGTTTGTTTTTGTGTAGAAAAAAGATTTTCCTACCTTTTCTAGGCTGAATCATCGTGATCTTATTTAGTAGTTTTTAGAAACGGAAGACAAGCATAAAACATAGAGATGATGACTCGATGTCAGGTGTTTTTGCTTAGAATACATCTTCTTTAAATGGTCGGTGTAAAGATATCTCTCATGATAAGAGACTGATTATGCTTTCATTTTTCAGCTGAACAATAGTTTGCACTAAATTTTCAAAATTAACAGAAGACAGACCAAATGGCAAGGTGAAATGAACTAAAAGTAGAAAATTTTGAATTTTTGTAAAGTATGTATTTCTAAAAAATAAATACAAAATCAGGTGTAATACATTTCCTGTTTAATATCCAGTTACTGCTATTGCTGTTAGCTGTGCAGGAAAAGTACGAAAAATCTAATGATTCTATCTCTCTCTCTCTCATTTTGATGTTGGTTGGCAGAGAAGCGATTTTACTGTGCAAGATATTATTGGTTTAGGCTAATTTGTACTGCATAGCAGAAAGTTAAAAAAGTAAAATAACTACTATAAGTACAAGTAAAAAAAATAGTTAATGATGTGCTGACAATCGACCAAGTAGTACAGCAGGAATTTTTTTCTTTTCCTTCAAACCTGCAACTTTGAAGATGAGAGATAATAGAGATGAGTGTGTTGGTGTGTAGATGCTTGCGTTGAATCGTGTCTGTATATTTAACGAATACCCCAGCATCTTGTGTCCTTTCTGCAGGCATGTGTCGTTGAGAGTGCAGCTTGCCACCATCACCACCGGTCAGTTACCATTAACATCACTGCTCCCTTAATTGATGTGTCACATCCCTTGATAAAGGTACCCTGTGGTGTTAAATGTAAAGTTCCTGTCACTTTCTGTATACCAAAGGATGTAGGGTTAGAGTCCTTTTTATTATTATTAAACTTCACTTTCATGAAATTTATATGGTTGTCCATGCTATTATTATTTTTCATCAGTGCTTAGTAAAATTTGATAAAAGTAGTCTATTCTGGAAATCACTCTCATCATCAGCTGCCTGCTTAAGTTACCAGTAATGTTGACATCTCAGAGAGTTTCTTTATTTCATGGTTGAGGTTTCTACCAGACCTCTTCTGAGATTACCTGGTTCTTGTCATCTTCCTCCTCGATGATGGCCACACTCAGGCTATCTCTTCTTTGACGACACCCGCTGCTTCTTCTTTCGCTTCCCTTTCATTGTAGCAATTAACCACCTCCTTGACTTTGTATACTCTCCCCACTGCAACATTAGCTTGTTTGCTTCCACTGGCAATAGCATTAACCCTTGAACGAACAGCCTCTGACCCTCTTATTATAGAGATGCTTCTGGTATCCCTGTGTCACAAATAAACTCTCTCTTGGAGAAGTCAACATGTACAGGTAAGCATTTCACACTTTATCACAGCAGTCCTTGATCAATAATTCATTGTGGATCTACATTGGAACTCTCATGGTTCTTCTGTGTGGAAGCATAATAGGTGAAAACCCTGTACTCACCAAGGGACCTCTAAATATGCAAGTAATACTGCTACTAGAAATCAGACCCAATCCCTCAGTCTCTCCTGGTACATCTTCAGCATAGATTTCAGCATACTGCTGATCCTTTCACCCGATGCATTGCATCTATAGTTGTACAGACTCAAAAACAGCTGCTTAGAGCTCACCAGATGGCTCACATTCCTAATTTTCTTGGAAGTAAACTAAGACTTGATCGCTGACCACTTCTTTTGGAAACCCTACCCTATTAAAAACTTCAATTAGCACCTCTTGCTACTCATTTATTTTATGTTCTACAGCGTGCTCCTGCCTTTGGACATCTCATAATCAAAGTTTACCATTGTCAGGGTGTATCTGTTGCCCTTTGCCAACACTGGCAATACAGAACCAGTCAGGTCTACAGCCACTCTCTTGAACAACTCTTCAATCAGCAGCATCTTCCTTAGCAGTATTTTGCTAGTACAGCTCCTTGTTGCAATCTTCTGGCAAATGTTGCAGGACCAGCAAAATCTGGTGATGTCCACAATCACTCCTGGCCAATGAAAACTGTTTTTCATACAACTCTCAGTCTTTATAAACCCAAGATGACCACCAACAAAAGACTCACTTGGGCCCAATAGATTCATAGACAAGATTTGCTGTACCTCTTCAGCCAATTTACCCTGGAAAACATGATATGCTCTCATATTTTAAGTTGTTTCCTCACCCGTGGTCCTGCATTGGTTAAAATGGGTTCCTTCTGTTGTGTTTGTTTGTTCCGCTTCGATATATAGACTACAAAAGGCTATGCCAGTGGCTTGATGCTGAATTTCTATTGTTAGTCTTTAGGTCTGTTCACAACAGCTGCTGACTTTGCGTCTGTTCACAACAGCTGCTGACTTGGTACTAGCCTTTTCCAATTCTGTATCTACATCATTTTCTTCTGACTTTGGCTTTCTTATGGATGCATCTTTCTTGCATCAGCTTTAATAATTTCTTAGGGTCTTTTATGTTCAGAATGTTTCCAAGAACAGTGTCATTTTTAGGGTTATCTAGGCACACAGTAAGTAACCCTACCTCTAAGTGTGGAGTGTTTATATATATCTTACCGACTGGATATCTATGGATACTCATTTTATAAGTACAGACATCCATTGTGTATCAGTCATTTGGTCTTCAAGTTACCAAACTTTTAAGTACAGTACACTTCTACGATCTGTATCTTGTAAGCAGTTACTTTACCTTACCTTTGTAATCCTCACTAACTGGTATGGTATGGTGCCACTTCCTCTGCTACTCTGATAAGCATGCTCTCAATACAATGAGTAGTTCTGCTCCATCTGCCAACTTCGTCCTATCACATTCGGCATAATCCTACAAATGGTAATAAATCCGAATGGATGTCCTCACATATGATATTGGTCGCCTCCCTCGGTTCTTCCACTACTGTAGCACTTGTTGGCTGTTGCTTGAACTTATATTGGCCTTTAATAATAATAAACAGTTTGTTTGTTGTGTCCTGCTTTGTGACACATAAAATAAATACATATCAATTCTTTGCTAAGTGCCCTGGTTTGTGATGCACAAAGTACTCACCTTTACTTTTGTCAGTCTGTTTCTGTTCTGCCATCTTAAATTTCTTGGGTCTCTTTATACGCCCAGTAGACTTTTTCGTTGGCTTCTTGCGTTCAACTATGCTCATCTCGAGCCTCCAAGAGCCACTCCTCAAGCTTCACCATCTTGCTATTGTATCTTGGTACTCTTCCCATGAGAAATAGTGCTATCTTGGTCAAAAACATATGTTGACAAAATGTTCCCTGATGAGTCAATCTGCCAAATCATCAAACTCTTTTCTGCATTAAGCCATTTCAATCCACCTGTTGGAATATTTCTGCAGCCTAGCTAAACACTGGTATGCAGTGTCACACTTTTCATCTACAGACTCACGGACTTTCTTCCCGAATCCCTCCTCTGTCATCTCATATATCTTTAAAAGTGCCCCCTTTAGTTTATCATGAAGCAAGGCTTCACCAGTGTGCATGATATAAAAAAAACTTTTAGACCCATTCCTACTAGTAGTGGAGTTAGAGAAACAGCACACTCATCTCTATGCCAGCAATTGCTCTTTGCATTAGTCAGATGTTGCTTCTGATTCCTTGAGGTCTAGGTTCCTGCTGTCTTCGAGACTTTTTTTCTGTCTTTTAGCTACCTATTTTGCTGCTTTTTTTCTTCCTCTCTCTCTCTCTCTCTCTCTCTCTCTCTCTCTCTCTCAATCTCCTCTTTCCATTCTCCTCTCGTCTCTCTCTCTCTCTCTCTCTCTCTCTCTCTCTCTCTCTCTCTCTCTTTGCACAGCCAATTAAATTAGTTTAATTTGGTCGTCATGTTATAACACACAAAATGAATCTCGCTAAAATTTCTGGAGGTCGTACTGTTTTTTCTTGGTCAAGTAACCAATTTTATGTCATCCAGTGAGTAAAAGGTGTGAGGACTTTTCCTAGGAACGGCTCCTCACATCCACTAAAGCTATCATAAATTCCTTTGAACTGAGACACTGTATTGCCCAGGTGCTTAGAAGAGAAATTGCCCAGGTGCTTAAAAGAGATAAGAATTCTCGCTCTACGGATTCTCCACTTACTCGAGTAGCAAACCAGATTTTTCAAGTAAAAATCAAAAACCTTCCATAGCATCATCATGCAATAATGTCTATATCAAATATCTAGTTTTAGTAGATCAAGTGATTTCACATTCATTAAAGATAAGAGGGAAGTTAGAAATTATAATATTTGAGAGGATTGTTTTGTTTTTCTCTCCTTAAAATTAAACTAATAAACTATTTTCATATCAGAATTAATTTTGAAAAGGGCACCAAATAATCATGAATTTTACATCACAATTGCAGAATCATTATTAAAAGGCTCTTTCCAAAAATAATATTAAGAATTTTCATTTTTCCCGTCTTTAGATTTGTACTGATATTTTACCTTCCATGTTCTACATAGAATGAAAAAAAGTCATTAAATCACATTCTCTTTGTTGTAACAGATCCGCACCAATCTGCAGAATGTCCTTTTCTCCTTGCTTGACATCGATGAAGTGTTTATGGACTCTCCCCTTCAGCGATGGTACTCTCCAGCACTGGAACCAGGTGAGACTCTAGCTCATTAATGAAGGTGCATGTAAATACGATAGTAAACTGTTACAGAAAAGCTTCATGAGTAAGGGATGCCTTTTGCTTGAAATAGCATACAAAACAATAATATCGTAATTAATTAACAGCTTTTTTTGTTTCACCTTCATTCACTTAAAATTTGGCATTTAGATCATGGACTCTTGTTCATTTGGTTATTTGGAAATTGCATGAGATCATAAGAGTAGATTTTTCTTCAACAGAACACCAAAGCGCCTTCATACCCGACGCATCCATCTACATGGACATGGATGCTTTTGACTCTTTGACCGCTTGCAAACAGGACCAATTATTTGGGACGAGTCGACAATCAAACAGTTACTGGAGCCATCATGAGCCTTGTCAAAGCGCATCCTCTAACCCAAGTGATTTTGAATCCTTATCTGTTTCGTCTTGGATTGATATTTGTACTTTTAAAAAATATTTCGTAAATGATAAAAGCTACGACCATGAATTATTTTTTGTTATATTTTACATGAAATTGCGCACATTTTCATAAATAAAACTCTATGTAACGGCTAATATGAAACGGAGCAAATATTACGACAATGTAACGAAGCATTTCGGAGATTTGCGGCGGAGATTCCGCGCGCGGAGGGAAGGGAAATGTTTTTTTCAAAATTCACCATACCATCGGAATACTGTGCTAGAGTCTTCCAATTTGTTTCAAAATGAAGATAAATGATTGAATATTACTAGACTGTAAGTGTTTTAGCTTACAATGGCGATTTTCGACCATTTCAGTCGAGTCAAATTTGACCGAACGTCGATTTTTTTCTATTTATCATGATTTATATGCAAATATTTAAAAAATGATAAAAGCTACGACTATGAATTATTTTTTGTTGTATTCTACATGAAATTGCGCACATTTCCATATATACAACTTTATATAGCGGCTAATATGAAACGGTGCAAATATTACGACAATGTGACGTAAGCATTTTTGAGATTTGCGGCAGAGATACCGCATGCGGAGGGAAGGAATTTTTTTTTTTTTCAAAAATTCACCATAAATCGGAATATTGTTCTAGAGACTTCCAATTTGTTTCAAACTTAAGATAAATGATTCAATATTACTAGACTGTGTTTCGACCATTTCGGTCGAGTCAAAGTTGACCGAACGTCGATTTTTTTCTATTTATCGTTGATTTATATGCAAATATTTCGAAAATGATAAAAGCTACGACAATTAATTATTTTTCGTTGTATTTTATGTAAAATTGCGCACATTTTAATATACACAACTGTATATAACGGCTAATATGAAACGGTGCATATATTACGACAATTTGACATAAGCATTTCTGAGATTTGCGGTGGAGATACCGCGCGGAGGGAAGGAAAAAGTCTTTTTTAGATATTCACCATAAATCGGAATACTGTGCTAGAGACTTCCAATTCATTTCAAAATTAAGATAAATGATTGAATATTACTAGACTGTAAGAGTTTTAGCTTACAATTGCGTTTTTCGACCATTTCGGTCGAGTCAAATTTGACCGAACGTCGAGTTTTTTTCTATTTATCGTGATTTATATGCAAATATTTCGATAATGTAAAAGCTACGACCATGAATTATTTTTTATTGTATTTTGCATGAAATTGTGCACATTCTAATATATAAAACTCTATGTAAAGGCTAATATAGAAACGGAGCAAATATTACGACAATGTGACGTAAGCATTTCGGAGATTTGCGGCGGAGATTCCGCGCGCGGAGGAGGGAAGAAAAAAGTTTTTTTTTAAAATTCACCATAAATCGAAATACTGTGCTAGAGACTTCCAATTTGTTTCAAAATAAAGGTAAATGATTGAATATTACTATACAGTAAGAACTTTAGTTTACAATCGCGTTTTTCGACCATTTCAGTCGAGTCAAAGTTGACCGAACGTCGATTTTTTCTATTTATTGTGATTTATATGCAAATATTTCAAAAATGATGAAAGCTACGACCATGCATTATTTTTTGTTGTATTCTACATGAAATTGCGCACATTTCCATAGGTACGACTATATATAACGGCTAATATGAAACGGCACAAATATTACGACAATGTGACGTAAGCATTTCGGAGATTTGCAGCGGAGATTCCGCGCACGGAGGGAAGGAAAAAGTTTTTTTTTTTTTTTTTTTTTTTTTTTTTTTTTTTTTTTCAAAAATTCACCATAAATCGAAATACTGTGCTAGAGACTTCCAATTTGTTTTAAAATGATGGTAAATGCTTGAATATTACTAGAATGTTAGATTTTTTGCGTTCCCAAAAATACCATATATATATATATATATATATATATATAATATATATATATATATATATATATATTCATTTTTTATTCTGGTACGAATACATAACTAAAAGGAATGCAGGTGAAACTTTTCTTTTTGCATAAAATGAAATAACACATCAATAAATACAGATATATATAAAAACTTGTAATAAATATAAAACTAAATATAAAATCAATTCAGAATACTCACTCGTAATTCTGACTTCGTTCTATTCTTGTTGTCTCCCTCCTCCATTGAAGAGTCTTGCATTTTTATCCTCTCGACATGACGAGGTACAGGTGGAGGAGGGAGACGCGTGCCCCTTACTGCTGATGGGCCGCCCTTGGCGCCCTCCGTTGTCCCTTGGGTAGGCGCACTCCAATATATGACCGCAGTGTTGTACTTGCGGTCACACTCCCCGAACCTGCAAAGAGCTATATTGCAGGTGCGACAGAAGAACCAGGTGTCTCTCCTTCTGCCATTCATATGGCACACCTGGCACCGTTTCTGCATGCGCCCTTGTAGGAGCTCCAGTGTGTGATCCCCTGGTTGCAGCCGACACACAGGGTCCTTTATCTGACGAGAAGTCGGAATCTGAACTGCGAGCGGGATCATCAAGGGCGGCGGCAGCAGGGGCAGCAGCAGCAGTGGCGGCAGCAGTGGCGGCAGCAGTGGCGGCAGCAGTGGCGGCAGCAGTGGCGGCAGCAGCGGCAGGAGCAGGACGACGTAAGTTGGCCCTCCTAACATCTGCCCTTTCCTCTAGGGGCAGATCTGCAGCTCGGGGCAGGGGGGCAGTGATGGAAGGCCACTCATCGGGATTAAAGTTGATGAGGAACCAGTTCCCGGCTACCTCGAGAAACTGGATGTGGGACAACCTCCGGAGGTCTGGATTATAGTACCCACAGTAGAGGATGTAGGCATTCTGGAGGGCCAACTGAAGAATGTATTTGAGGAGCTTCTGTGTCCACCTCCTGGTTCTCCTGGCGAACGGATAATACTGGATGAGTTGATCAAAGAGATCAACTCCTCCCATGTGCCTATAGTAGTGCCCAATGATGGTAGGTCGCTCGGCACGAAACTCCTCATACATAACTCGGCCCTGCCGACGTGTCTTCTTCCGCTGCACAATCTCCTCTTGGATGGGTTCATGACTCGTTGTAATCATGGGGACGAGTCGGACCCCCTTCTAACAGATGACGAGGATAGCTCCCTTCCGCCACCACTCTGTCTCTCCTCTTGCCAGATGTTGCGGATGGCTAGCGAACCTCTTGAGGACATTCGGGGCCCCATGCAACCAACCGAAGGGTACCCCGTTGACGTGCACACCTGCTTCATAAAGTTTCCTGGGGCCAGGGATACCCGAGTCATAATAATTATCCATAAACAGGTGGTATCCCTGGTTACAGAAACGATCCACAAGACTGAACACAGTGTCACGCAGCGTGGAGAAGACCCCGGAATACACTGAGAAATCCACAACGTATCCAGTGTTCAACTCCGTAATAAAAAAGAGTTTCACTCTATATATCTTCGGCTTCTTGGGGTTATACACTTTAATGCTTAGATGTCCTTCGTAAGGCATCATCCCCTCATCCAAAGAAAAGTTCTTGCCAGGAACCACGAGAATTTGGCACCGTTCACGAATGTACTCCAACACTGGGTGGACCAAGATGAGGCGATCGGGGTTATTCCGGGGTATGGCCCTTTGGTTGAAGCATTGAAATACCTGACCAACGCCAGGAAACTATCATGGGGCATAACGCCGGGCACATTGGGCGTACTTAAAAAAAAATTCTGCCTCCAATATTGCCTGACATCGGCAGCCGGCATTATTCCAAAAAAAATGTGGAGCCCCCAAAAAATGTGCCATGTCAGTGAGGTTGCAGCCCCGCCAGCGATATGACAATGTCATCCGTAGTTCGACACGTCAGTACCGAGTGTAGTCTGCCGTCTCTGCTACCAGGTATTCCAGCAATTCCCGCGTAAGGAACACCTGAATGAACCCCAGAGCAGTGAGAGGAACAGGTACGGTGAGCCCAGGTGCTGCCGTGAATGGGTGCGTGTTAGGTGTGTTGGGGTCCTCCGACCACCCCTCGTCGCCCTCGTATGACTGGCCTTCACCTTGGCTGGCACAACGCTCAGACCTTCTACGTGCCCGTGCGCGCGCACGATGTGCTTGGGCATGGTTTCGCCCTCGAAATCCCCCACTGGCCCATCTCACTAACTTAGGCCCTCATTTCTGTGTCGTCATCGGCGACAAAACTAGACGACGATAACTCCTCCTCCTCCTCCTCAGATTCCCCCTCATAAGCACTAAAACCACTGAACTCCAACTCATTTTCAGCCTGTGACCCTTGTACGGACATTGGGGGAAAATATTCATATATCACTAACATCGAGAGTGATGTCCTTGTCACTAGATGACCAACCGCCATCAAAATGAGGACTTGCGACATGCTCCCGATCAAGCTCTAACAAGTAATCGACAATATCCTTTGGTTCGAGGCCTCCCAAATGCCTATGAATGCCCCTCAGGACACCCCGATGCTTCCTAGGGTTTATAAAAGGCACATGAGACTCATGTTATGGTGCTTGAACACTTTCGGCCACAAAAGGCCGCATGGAACGGTGTTGAGGAGCAAGGAAATCTTGGGTGCTTGGTCTCTCGCCAGCATCCAAGTCCAAAATACGTCTCACACAATCCCTCCTGAGAGGTAAAACGTGCCTTTCGCACTCCATTCGACGTTCAGACATCTCTACGTACGTCTTGTACCACCACAAATACTCAAACTCTCGCAAACGTTTGGGCAAACACGATTGCGGCAAAAGATTGCTCTCGGACAACGCATCGCTGATGCTTGCTGGTGCAAGAAGAAGGCATTTCGCGCATGTGCACCTGAGTAACGCTTGTAAACAAAACAACAGCTTGATCCGTGAGCTCCCAGCATCCCTCAAGGCGCGTGATTCAAAAGTTTTTGCCTAGTAGGCCTATAGCTATTTTTCCGCGAATTAAAAAAAGGCACTGACAGACAACCTTTTTTGACGTTTGATACGTCCAATCGGCGTTAAAGGGTTAACAGACTTGGAAATTAATGAAGTTTGCTAAGATATACAATGTTTTACAGAAATCTGCATCTTCAGAGTAACTGCAACATTTGTTGTTGGCGTGTTATGAACTTATTGTAGTTATCATTGTCGCTTTTCTTTAAACAACATTCACTTCAGGGTGCGATGTCCCTGCCTACACAAGGTTGGGTAGAAGAAATTCCTTAGCCTTGGCAAACAATTCTTCTAAGAGGACATTCGGAAATCAAACTAGTGGGTGGAAAGGACCCTTTAGCCTTGGTAGGCAACCCTTCTAAGAGAAGTGTACTCTGAATACATACACTGTTTCTCTAACCTTGTATTATGCTAAAGCCATTGTAACGTGGCCTTCCATGGTCTTGGGTTTGAGGTTCCTTACTTGAGGGTGGCAAACCTAATAGGTTTCGTATTTACCTTATAAGGAGTGCTGTCTCCACCTTATCGACCTGTTGCTTCCGGTGTTTTGTGAATGATATATGTTTAGGTTTATCTATACTTTCAATGTAATTTTTGTAAATAATGTAAATACTGTTGTTGTTCATTGCATTATAACAGTTTATTGATCTGTTAAATTTTATTATGTTGCTATTTATTAGTTTTGCTACCAGGTTTATATTGTTAATTATAATTCTCTCGGGAGACAATAAGCTGAACCCTGGGCCCCTGCTACTCATTACTGTAAGAAAAATTGCAGAAGACCTCACTCAAATATTCGGGGCTTAAAGTCAGATTTTTTTTTTATCTCCAGAGTTGATGTGATATGATGTTCATATCTGAGATTCTTGTAAGTAGCAAAGAGTCACAGATTGAGTCTTTAACCCCATGGTTTGATGGCCCATATGCCCAAGGTATGGCTGTATACAGTAAGTCCAGACGACCTATATATAGTCAGAAAACCTTAAGAGTGTAGTTGCCATGAAATTCTTTAATAGTTTCAGTAAGTACTACAATGTATATGTATTTGCTGTTTACTGCAATCCAAATATCGATGATTATATATATGACTGTCTCTTGGAGAGGATTAGTATGGCTCAGTCACAGGATTCAAAAGCTTCATTTGTTATTTGTGGAGACTGCAATGCAAAGCACAGATGCCGGTTTGATTTTAATTCCACAGATCAACATGGCTGGTCTGCTCTTGAGTTCCTTGTGTGCAGCTATTGTGAAATCCAAGGTCTGTAGGCACTTTCAATCACTGCGTCACTGAGATGGACAAATCTGTCAATCAGCATATTCCTAATTCCACCACTGGAAAAGCAGCCTGGGTGAAATCTATATCTAATTAGGATCCACTTTTGAAGCATGTCAGCCATTTAATATTTCAGAAGATATATCAAATCCAGACCCCAAGAAGAGGCTGAATGTTGATGGCTATTTTACTAAGGTATGTTCCTGGAAGGGCCATTAAATTCAGGACAAAACACCAGCCATGTTATGATGATACATGGAGATGAAATCGTTCACGTGAAAATTACATCATATTTTTGAGTCTTACACCATTTTTATTGATTCTCGCCGTGCTGCAAATAGAATTCATTATATAGCTGAGAGAAATTACAATAATTCCTTAATGAGGAAATTCGAAGGAATTACTCAGCCTCAACTTTGTCGGACCAAATTGGCATCATCTATGTTAGGGTCAGGCTTGCCTTCCATTCCTCCACTACTAACGGCTGATGGCAGATTGGCTACTGGACCTAAGGAAAAAACTGAACGGCTTCATCAAGCTTTTAGAGCCAAGCAGTCAGCTGAGGATGTCCCTCTCTCTGATACTTATTATCCTGAACCTTCTTACAAAATTTGCATTTCACTCTTGGGATGTTAAGAAAATTCTGGATAATCTTGATAAGCTGGGGTGGAGAAGATCCGGATGGTTTCTTCCCTTTGTTTTTTTAAAAAAGTTTCTATTGTGTTGTCTTCCAAGATTGGTGGATTCTATAAATTTTTATTTCGACATAGTACCTTAGTGGATGAGCGGAAGCTTAGCAATACAGTGCCTGTTTCAGAGAGGGGCATATCTGCAGACTGCAGGAAATGCAGGCAAATTTCCATCCTCCCTGTGTATATTAGAATAGGGTTTAGATTCAGTTAAGAGCTTCTGCAAATGTCTTACGCTTGGAGAGAGAGAGAGAGAGAGAGAGAGAGAGAGAGAGAGAGAGAGAGAGAGAGAGTTTCGAAGTACATTTCTATGAACCTTTCCGGGATAATCAATGAGCTCTCCGAAATCTGACCTGGAAACCGAAAAGCATCTACATTGTTGTGATAATAAAGATCGGATTTTTTTCCCCATTTCTTCCTTTGGCTTTATAAAGGAGGACATCTGCGTTGTCAATCTAAATAAACTCGAATAAGTTGTAAAAGAAATATCAAAACTTATTTCAAGAGGTCCTCACGTTACCTTTATGTCTTTGGAATTCTTTAATTTTTAGGTAAAGTCTAGATCTGTCTTTCTGCAGATGAAGCGTCATCATGATCTCGAGTATAACTGATTTTTATTTATAATTGTTGTGCTCTTAACTTTCATTATATACGTTGTTTATTGTTTCTTATATTTCTGTGTTTATTACATTAGTTTAAAAATGATTTAGACTTCTTCAGACCACTGGAATATGACCCTTAGGCAAGACTTTTTGATCCCCCAGACCCGCCTCACCCCTCTCCTCCACCCCCACAATCTCATCAGAGGAATTCGTGGCTACGCCCTGGAGGTTGTAACCACATCTCGGAAGTAGATGAGACAGAACAGCCATAAAGGAAAAGGAGAAACTTAGCTTAAAGGACCATGCTGACGCTGTGCGGAAAGAGGCCACTGAAGATGCAGAGACCCACTGAAGGGGCAGTGGGGTTCCAGATGCAGGAAATCGGGTCAAATGTCAGCAAACTTCCATAACTTTCTTGTCCATGGCAAGACCTACTGGCACCAGTGCTCATCTCACTAGTGCTTTCATCTCCTACGTAGAAGTGATCCCGTCTGTTTGGCTGTGATGTGAGCAAAGACAGTCACCAGGAAATCCTTACCAGAAATTCGCTGCCGCCTGGGAACTGGTTCGACACCATGGCGGCCGAGAGAAGCTACAGACATTTCTGTCAGCTTTTCCTCGTTCGTGTCACTGGCGCTGCTCGTCCGTGGTTTGTGTACCATCTATTCTAGTCCCTCGTACTCACTCACCTCCAAGCGGGTAACGTTTGATCCATCAGCTGATTGATTGACTGAAACTATTAACTGACGTTGTTGCATCAAATTCATATCGAACGCCATTCAGTACCCTTCACTCAAAAAGGTCTTTTATCATTTTCAAAGACCTTTGGGTTGAGTCGAAGCTTCTACATCAATTATGTGGTTTTAATTTTCATATCCTATTTTATTCAACTGAACCCATATCACTTGTTGACCTGGTCGGTAACACCACTGAAGTCCTGATTTCTCCTCTGTGCGCTGGTTGGAATCCACTAGAGGACGAAATTATTATCGACTAGAAAAAAAATTCCCCTTCGGTGAACATATATGAGAATATAATAATTCCGAGATGTGATAAAAATTCACATTATAATAGAATGACACCAAAACTGATAACTTGTAATATTATTTGAAGAATTTCATGACAAAAAACGTTTGTAGACAAACAGCTGTAATTCTTAATAAATTACTTCTGTTCAGCTTTAGAGTGAACAATTCTCTTGGCTTCTTTTAAACGACGCTCGAATGACCACATCTTGTAGCTCTGTTGAAAAATATCCAATCGGAAAAATATTTGCTCTGATAAAATGTTGTGCTTCAATGTGATAAGAAATCCCTGGCTTCCCTTGTCTAGACTGCAAGCCATTTCTTTAAGAATTGTCATTATCGCAGTCAGAGTAATACATCTTCCGTGCATTTATGAGAAACTGCGTTAGGGAACATGTAAGTTAACATAGTTTTCCAGAGCTTTGTAAAAAAAAAAAAGTAGTTTAGCCGTCAATAGAAAAAGGTCACTTGACAGGTACTACAAAAGCCAGGAATACCATCTTTATATGCTGGCTCTTGACTACATTGATTTACACACACAAAACACAAAACCAAGCATACACCTTTTGTGTATACATACATGCATGCACACACACATACACACACACACAGACTCTCACATAAAACTAAAACAAAAGTCACGTGTGCATGTGACATAAAATTCACACACACACACACACATACATGCACACACAAACATTAAGCCACAAGCACCGTTCTATATCGAGTTCCCTCAATATCTCGGGAATCACTTTCACCCAAAGGGGAATTATTATTCCCAAGTGTTTCCCCCCAAGCACTTGATTATAATTCCCCTTGGGTGAGAGTGATTAGGTATTAGGGAACTCGATATGGAACGATGTTTGTGGCTTAATGTTTGTGTGCTCGTATGTGTGAATTTTATATCACACACACACATATATGTGTGTACATTTTATAAATACACATATTTACATATGTGTGTATTTAACATACACATGTATACATACATATATATATATATTATATGTATAGAAATACAAACAAATATATGTATATTTAACATATAATACATGGGTATGTCTATTTACAGACATGCACACACACACACGCACATACACACACACACACACACACACATATATATATATATATATTATTATATATATATATATATGTATATATATGTGTGTATGTGTGTGTGTTTCTGTGTGTGTGTGTGTGTGTGTGTGTGTGTGATATGTGTGTGCATGTCTGTAAATAGACATACTAATGTATATATATTAAGTATACGTATTTATGTGTGTATTTATATACGCATATATAGGTATACATAGCATGCATATGCGTGTGGATGTGTTTTACTCAGATATATATGTGTGTAAAACACATACACACATGTATATGTATGTATGTATGTATCTACACGTGTGCGTGTGTATCCACATACACACACACATATATATATATATATAATGTATATACATTTGTGTATTTACACATACATATATGTGTGTAAATACGCATACACAAATGTATGCATTTATGTATACATATATATGTTAATATACACATATATACATATATTTAACATATATAGTACATGTGTATGTCTCTGCAGATATGGACACAAAAACACACACACCCACACACACACGCTTAATCTTTTTGTTCTTCAATTGTACCCATGTTTATTCTGGCTAGGAAAGGTTACTCATTCTCCAGGTGTGTTGAATTCTAGGTACTAATGTCCTTATAATCCCTTTCTGTCATTTATACGACCTTTCCTGTACTCTCAATTTCTCATGTAAGTCGGTTTGTCTGCTAAGTAAAGGACGTTGCGTCGAAAGATCTTCCAGAAACT
>NC_061104.1:37701276-37828776 GCF_015104395.2 Macrobrachium nipponense
ATCTTCCAGAAACTCTGTTGTTTATTGTTCCTTATTGGTTTATCCTACCTATATATATATATATATATATATACTATATATATATATATATATATATATAGATATAGATGATATATATATTGAGAAATTGAGAGTACAGGAAATGTTGTATAAGTGACAGATAGGAATTATAAGGAGATTAGTACTAGAATCCAACACACCCGGAGAATGAGTAACCTTTCCTAGCAAACACAAACATGGGTACAATTTAAGAACAAAAAGATTAAGCGTGTGTGTGTGAGTGTAGGATTATATATATATATATATATATATATAGATATATATATATATATATATATATATATATAGATATATATATATATATATTAAAGGACATTTGTATCTCGAATGATATATATATATATATATATATATATATATATATATATATATATATAAATATATCTATATATATATATAGATATATATATATATATATATATATATATATATATATATATATATATATATATATATATATATATCATTCGAGATACAAATGTCCTTTAATATCTAATTCGCTCTACCTCGGAATTTATATATTTTCATATATGTACCGAAGGGGTTTTAATTTTTAGTTGATAATAATTTCGTCCCTCATGGGATGAACCACTGTCCAGTGGACGGGAACGAAATCAGGACAGACAGTGACGTTATCAATTTGGCCAACAGAGAGGCTATAAGTTTATATCGATTATGACCTTACAAATCACCGTCGAACTCGGTGTTTTCGTAATTAGAATCGATATGAAACCCCCGCTACCATGTTAGCCAATTCGAACGTTTGAACCACGTAGCCATGTTATGAATAATTATCACATCACCGTGATTCATATAAATCATTCGAGCTACAAATGTCCTTTAATATCTAATTTGCTCTACTCGGAATTGATATATTTTCATATATGTACTGAAGGGGAATTTTTAGTTGATAATAATTTTGTCCCCTCATGGATCGAACCACCGTCCAGTGGATGGGCTTCTCTGTTGGCTGAATTGATAACGTCACTGTCCGTCCTGATTTTGTTCCAGTTCACTGGACAGTGGTTCGCATCCCATGAAGGGGACGAAATTATTATCAACTAAAAATTCCCCTTCGCGGTTACATTTATGAAAAATATATCAATTCCGAGGTAGAGCGAATTAGATATTAAAGGACATTTGTAGCTCGAATGATTTATATTCTCCATATCCAAAATCCCATCGTATACATGCACGCTAGCTCTTACCAACTTGTCACCATCACCCACCCTCAACCACGTATGCACACTTGTCACCTCTGACAATCCCAAGACTATCCGGCCACGCAACTTTCACACTAACAACTTCTCCGGCTTCTCGCTACCCCCTTCCATATTTTACTGGTTACCTCCCCATTTCTACCGAAGTACGGACGGACCACAATCCCACACGTCCTCAAGAACCAACCCGTACCCTAACAACATATCATACTTATCACTCACTCCCTCGATCACATAAAAGTCACTTTCATCCACCACTACCCCTCCGATTTCTACATTTTCACGCACCACTCCCACCACAGGCATACCCAAATTTCCTATTCCTCGTACCTCCCCTTTACACTCCCCAATTACACACTCACTCCAGAACTTGTCGTATCCATTCTTAAAAAGAACATATACACTGCACCCAGTATCAATCAAAGCAACCAAACACACCCCTTTGCATCTCACTTTTACACTCATACATTCATGAGCTCCTTCCCCAAAACCCTTTTCATGTAACAATCCTTCACGCACATGCATCGCTCTTACTGCCCGCATACCAGATGACCCACCCAACTGAATCCCCTTTT
Source organism: Macrobrachium nipponense (assembly GCF_015104395.2). Lineage (NCBI taxonomy): Eukaryota > Metazoa > Arthropoda > Malacostraca > Decapoda > Palaemonidae > Macrobrachium > Macrobrachium nipponense. The sequence goes on from NC_061104.1 coordinate 37,703,132, forward strand.
CACCTAGTTTCCCGAATTCCCAGCCTGACTCATCCTCTTCCGCTTACACACACTCGCCATGTGACCTTCCATTCCACATTCAACACACTTCGCACGCTGTTCTTTACACATCCTAGCATAATGGCCATTCATCCCACAGTTGCCGCAAACTATGTTCATACGGGTACTCCGACATCCACTAGCGATGTGCCCTGTCTGTCCACACCTATGACATTTAATATCCCTATCTTTCTTACACTCACTCACCCAAATGCCCTCTTTGCCCACAGCCGAAGCACGCCTCCTAACACCATCAACATTCATTCTTCCTGTGCCCTAGGCTTAACCAACCATCTATAAACCACTGCTGCTGCTCTCGCTCACAACTAACTGAACCCTACTCTTCCAACAGTCGCACTCCTATCTCTTTTGGGCTCACTACACTCACGTTACTTGCCCTAATGCTCCTATCTACCACTCGCTCTGCCATTTGCCCCTGCCCTTCCAAAACTCCCTCCCTATAGCTTTTAAACTCTGGTACAACCTCAGCTAGTTCAGTCCTAACACTAACATTTCTACTTTCTTTCATACACCTATCTAACTCGTAATCCTCTACTATTTCCAAAATGTCGTTCCATGTTAACCTTTCATTTGTCCATCACATTTTCTCCTTACGATTCAGATTTATAAACTCATATACACTCTCTGGTACAGTCACCAACAACTTTCGCACTAACTCCTTACACTCATTTATCCCTTCGTCCCCAAACTTTTTCCTGGCTAATGTTTCTAACCTGCAGACATACATTGACAACGACTCACCAACATTCATTCTTGCCTCTTCAAAATCTTGCTTTCTCCTATATCTAACGCTACTCTTTATTCTCTTTGCCTGTTCTACAGTCCTCTAGCTTTTACACCTCTAATACGGCACATTTCCTACACTCATCATTACCCCATACATACTCAACAAGAATCCCGTCAAAAAGCTACCTAACTCTCTTGCCCAGACTCTCTTGTTATCCCCATACTTTGCCTCACAATACCTCTCATATTCCTTAAAAAAGTCCCCTATCTCCCTACTACCATATTCCTCGTATTGTGCACATCGGGGTACCTCTCTCATATACACAGCCTCTCGTACTTCCTGCTCACTCTCACTTTCGCTACTTCCATTCTGACCCTTCTTTCCTTCTTCCGAATACAACGAATTCACTTCCATACTCACGTCCATACTCCTGACCATTCTCTTCCTACCCTTCTTCTTTCTACCTACCTGTTTCCACTCACCACTATTCAAATCCCTCTCAGCCCTTTCCCCAATGTATTCTGTCCTAGTCTCATCCTGTCCATCACCCTTACTAACCTTCTTTCCCTTAGTCTTCTTCTTTTCCTCAGCCACTTTCTTATTCTTGTCCTCAGGTTTATCCTTATCCTGTCTCTTCCCCTTCTTTCCCTTACCTATCACAACCAAATCACCTTCGTCACTCGTACTCTCATCCACTCGCTCTTTCGCTTCCTTTACCACTCCTGGCCAGTCACAAGAACCAGTAGGCCTACCTCCTACAGCTCCCTCTCCCATGAATCCCTTCATCATTTCCTGCATCATTTCTTGCACTGCATTCATCATTACCCCAATTTTTTCATCCATTTTCTCAACCATTCTCTCTTCCGCTCCTTTCACCTCTTCTTTCATTTTCCACTTTTGCACTCCTTAGCATTCTCTCATTTCCTCTAACTCCCTCTTCTTCTGCGCCTCACACTCTACCCTCAACCTCTCATTCTCCACTTCCAACCTTCCCTTAGCTTCCCTCGCCAACCTCAGCTCCTCCTTCAGCCTCTCTATCTCCTTCAACCCTTCCATCCTCACTTTCTCCACCAATCACACAACTCACAACCCCAATTGCCCTGCAGCTGCTGCACCAACGGTCCCTGTTCGGGCGCCAAAAAATAATGTGGCGGGATCACAAGCTAGAAAAAAACAAGTGGCAAACCCTCCCCACATTAACCAATCGATCCAGCTGCCAAACCCACCCTCAGTCACACTTTCTTCTTTACACAACAAAATACAGCAGGACAATGGACCTACACCCATACAAAAACAAACAAAAAAACAAAACACAAAAAACAAAAAACTCTCAAAACATATGTACTTACCAATCAATCAGTTACTCCGGGCTATCCTGTGCTGTCCGCCGGTCAGGGTCACAGAAATACCAACAACAACAACCAAGAACCACAACCCACAACCAATAAAACCACAACAACCAAGGACTACAACACACAACCAAGGACCACAACAAACACAAACGACCCAACAAAAACACCAATAACAACAAGGAACCCAACCACAACCTCCACACTATAACAACAAAAACTCAGCAACACAACAAAAGACCAATGCACAAACAATTACCACCAACACAAAAAACCAACAACACAAAAAGGCAACACAAACACCCACTAACAACCTCAAGAAATCACAACAGCCCCCAGCAACAACAACAACCCTCAACAACTCACAACCACACCAAGAAACCACAACAGCCCCCAACAACAACAACAACCCTCAACCACAACAATCACATACAACCCTCAGGAACTCAAAAGCACAACAAATCCAACAATACAGGCCCAACCACCCCAAAGCAAACAACACCAAACTAACAACAAATCAATAAAGCAAATCAATAACACACAAAACTCAACTAATTTCCAGTGCCTTTAATATACTGCTCCTGACAATACTGACTGTCACCAGCTCTCACTAAAGACTGACTCAAAAACACTAAAAACACAGAACTCTAACAATCAGCAGCACCAGCAGACAGCCCAGAACCCACTAACAACCAATTCAGTCATTAACTATCCATACAGCAATTACACCCTCTCTCTCTCTCTCTCTCTCTCTCTACACACACACACACACACACACACACAGACGTTGTCAAATGGAACTCCATAACTCCTCCATACCCTTATCATACGTGATGATAGAATCCCAAAACACAATGAAGACTCGAGGTCTCTAATGAAACGTGTTGGCAGATTAGGAAAGCAAACGGAGATCTCGGAGTTCCTCTAATCTTGAGGAGATGAAAAGTTACTGAAACAATTCTAGCTTGAACGGACAAAGATATTTTCTCTCTTTCTACATTCTACGTTATATACTCTTTTACAACATGCAATGCAGAAATCTGAACACACATTTAAAACATCCTAACTCTAAGCTATCTTGGAATCTGAAAAAATGTTTGCACAATTCTACATAACATTTTATACTGTCAAAGAGGGGATATATGCATTTTGAAAGTAGCAATATATAATAATATATATACGTATATACGAATGATCTCAACTTGCTGTTATGAATCACCATGCAACGGAATGTGACCTCCTCCGTCCGACACTGTCGGCATCGGCGTCAGTGGGAAAAACAGTGAATCAAATCATGCCCCTGACTCTTCACACATCAGCTATGGCTCGGTTTCCTGAAACAAATGGGTTAAGTTTTTTTTTCTTTTTTATTCTTTTTTTCTCTCTCTCAATCACAGTATTGTAAACTTGTCTTTCTTTTTTCCTTTCTCATGTTCTCTGAAGACTGAACACGGGAAGTACTGCTCTCTCTCGCTCTCTCTCTCTCTCTCTCTCTCTCTCTCTCTCTCTCTCTCTCTCTCTTTTTCTTTCCTCGAAGTCTGAATACAGCTAGTATTACCCCATCTCTCTCTCTATCTCTCTCACTCTCTCTCTCTCTCCTCGAAATCTGAATACAGCTAGTTACACCATCTCTCTCACTCTCTCTCTCCCTTCAAAGTCTGATACAACTGGTGTTACCCATCTCTCTCTCTCTCTCTCCTCGAAGTAGATACAGCTAGTGTTACCCCCATCTCTCTCTCTCTCTCTCTCTCTCTCTCTCTCTCTCTTTGTAATATATGTCAATGATCTGGTAAAATCACTAGCCGGCTGCTTCGTCATCCAATACGCCGACGACACCCAGATCGTAATTGAAGGAAATGTAAGTGAAACAGACGAACTAATTCATAGGTCAGAATACATACTAAAGAAGCCAAATACTTCTTCTTAACTAATGGTTTGCTTCTTAATGAGAAATAAAAACACAATTCATTTTTAAAGGTTCCCTGCAATATATATCAGAAATTGGAGACTGTGCAAATAGATTTTAATGGAAATATGATTAAAACCATGAAAGCTGTAAAACAAATCTTGGGGCTTATTTTGACAGATATATGACGTTTGAAACGCATATAGACGAAATTTATAAGAAAGTGAAGGGTACTTTAATTACTTAAATAGAGTAAAAGATTCATTTGATTCTTCTACGACGTAAAATAGTTGTTCAGTCGCTGGCTATGAGTATAATCAACTACTGTTTAAGAATTTGGGGAGTAACTGGTTCTACACAAATTAAAAGGGTTCAAAACATCATAACTTTGCCGACCGAGTGGCTGTTGGTAATGTAAAAAACATGACCTCATATCACCTTACCTCAAAAAAATAGAATGGTTAAAGATAAGAGACAAATATACCATAGATGTTTGTAATCTGGTATTCAAAACAACACGAAAAATAACTCCTGAATGGTTTTATATTTTTCCAACAGTACACAGTTAATGGGTTTCTACTCGACAGCAGGAAAATCTGTACGTAGAAAGGGCGAAAACAGAGATAGGCTCCCGCCAGTTTAGTATTCGAGGCCCAGCATTATACAATAAAGAACCTGGCACAATCAAACAAAAATTCTCTCTCGCTACTTTTGATGAACACTTAAGAAAACTAATTTTAAATGGTTCCTGTTAGTGTAAGATTTATTGAACGTTATGCTTAATTGGTCATATTAAAAGTGCTTTTGATGGCACTACTGGTAACTTTTATAGATATCGGAATTAGTTTTAGATAATACTTATGGATAAGATGGCTTTTATTTACAAATTAAGATATCCTTAGTCCTTTATAATCTAGTATGCTTATTTGTTTTACTTTGTGTTATTTTAATACTATTTGTACATGACTTGTTTGTAACACAACTTATGTGGTCTATGACAATGTATTTTAATATTCAAGAAGAATAATTTTTACTCATTATATTTTAAGTAAATACTTTCTAATTTTATGATATTCTTTTATTATTGATGAATTTTATTAATTATTCTTTTATTATTGATGAATATTATTAATTACTGAAGTTTTAGTGGATTTGTTGTTTCTTAAACAAACTTTTGTCTGTCTAAAATAACAAATATTTTAACTATTTGTAAGATGATTTCACTAATTGTAGTTTTATATTTTATGAATACCCAATGTAAATATTGGAAATAAAGAATTATTATTATTATTATTATTACTCTCTCTCTCTCTCTCTCTCTCTCTCTCTCTCTCTCTCTCTCTCTCTCTCTCAAAATCCTCGAAATGTGAATACAGCTAGTGTTTACCCCATCTCTCTCTCTCTCTCCTCGAAGTCTGAATACAGCTAGTGTTACCCTCCTCTCTCTCTCTCTCTCTCTCTCTCTCTCTCTCTCTCCTCGAAGTTCTGAATACCGCCCTAGTGTTACCATATCTCTCTCTCTCTCTCTCTCTCTCTCTCTCTCTCTCTCTTTCCTCGAAGTCAGAATACAGCTAGTTACACCATCTCTCTCTCTCTCTCTCTCTCTCTCTCTCTCTCTCTCTCTCTGTTTTTATTATGCAAGCGGATATTGCAGATATGGAGAAAATTGCAGATTCAGACACAAAATGAATAATTATGATGAAGGAAGAACAAATATTATGGAAAAGTTGGATTTTTTAATGTCAGAATTTCTGGAAATGAAAAAAAGAACAACATACCAGACAGAAAGAGACATGGGAAAATCCTTATTATTACCAATATTAAATGAAGGAGAAAACACGCAAACCATCATAGTGATGAATGCGCAGGGTTTAGTTACGAGTAACTCAAAAAGAAAAATAGAGTACTTAGAAGAACTAACCCAAATTGAAAAGGAAAAATAGATATAATGATATAAGTGAAACTGGTATTCCCAAGAGACTGGGGAATGATGATAAAATAAAATGGTTCCAAACTTATAGATCAGATAGAAAAAATAGGAATCAAGGGGGAACCGCAATATATGGGAAAGACAAAAAACAAGGAAAAATATATGAGAAATATAGTAACTCAGAATGTGAACTAATAGCGGTAGAATTTGAATCTGAAAAATTAATGAACATAGTAATATATAGACCTCCTAATACTAAAGAGTTTGACTTAATAATAGAAAAATTGGATGATATATGTAGAAATCACAAGGGACTGGACTATTCTCCTATCTGGAGACTTTCAACCTTTCCTTTCGTAGGACTGAATAAACTAACAACGAATAGGAGATTGTGGGATGTACTTATACATATAAAAAAGAGAGTAATAGTAGTGCAGAAGATAAGAGACAATTCGAAAAGCTATTAGATATGCTACTAGAATACAACATTCAACAAATAAATCACCTGCCAACAAGAAAGGAAAATACTTTTAGACTTAGTATTTGTGAACGAGATGAATTATGTCAAAGAAATAATAGTTTATAATGCGAGTATTTCAGACCATAATGTCATAGAATTAACAGTTCATTCCAAAGCAAGTGAAAACAGAGATAAGCAAGAAATGAAAAAGTGGGAAAGATATGGAAAATACAACTTCTACAGTAAAAAAATATAAAATGGTCAGAAATAAATGAAGAATTAAACAAAGATTGGGATAACATTTTTCGTAAGTGATGACATAAAGGGTAAATACGGAGATATTATATAAAATATTAGAGAAAATAGTGGATAAATATATACCGAAGAAGAAAAGTAAACATCAGTCATGCATACCAAGAGACAGAAGGATCTTGTTCCAGAAAATCAGAAAGTGTAAAAAGGTCTTGCAAAAGAAAAAAATGCATGGAAAGTTATAGAACTAAAATGTAAGATAGAAATGCAGAACAAAAGATTATACAATCAAAAGAAAATGAAAAACGGAACTTGGAAGAAAAAACCCTATTAAATATCAAGGAAAACCCCAAAACTATTATACTCATATGCGAAGAAGATGAATAAAAGAAGAATAGAAATAGGCCCTCTGAGAATGAAGGGAGATTAACGAATGAAAAAAAAGAAAAAAGGTTTGCAACATATTAGCAGAACGATATAAGAGAGAATTCACCCCTAGAATAGATAATGAAGATAATGATATAGAAGTAGGGATGAAAATAGTGAATATTTAGCTGACATAGATATTAATGAAGCTGATATTGTGCAGGCTATTAATGAAATTAAAAATGGAGCCGCTGCAGGGCCCGATGGAGTGCCTGCTATTTTGTTAAAGAAAGTAGTTCATTCTATCGCAAAGCCACTTGCAATATTATTAAGGCAAAGTGTAGATACTGGCAAGATTTATGATGAGCACAAATTAGCATATATTACCCCTACTTTCAAAAGTGGATCAAGACTAGACGGCAAAGTAATTATAGGCCTGTGATCTAACATCAATATTATGAAAGTGTATGAAAGGGTAATGAAGAAAAATATTATGTGAAAACCCCAATTTAACTAAAAAATAATTTGTTTAATAAAGGACAACATGGTTTCGTTAACCCGGAAAAAGTACACAAACCCAACTGTTAGTCCACCGTGAGAAACATATTCAAAAATATGAAAAGCGGAAATGAAACAGATGTGGTTTATCTAGACTTGCAAAAGCTTTTGACAAAGTAGACCATAATATATTAGCGAAGAAAATTAGAAAACACAATATCGTGGATAAAGTAGGAAGATGGTTAAAAGAATTTTTACACAACAGAAAACAGATAGTTATTGCAAACGACGAGAAATCGGATGAAGCCAAGGTAATATCCGGTGTGCCACAAGGTACGGTGTTAGCTGCAATACTGTTTGTTATTATGACTGAAGACATAGACAGTAATGTTAAGGATTCGGTAGTGAGTAGTTTCGCAGATGACACAAGAATAAGTAGAGAAATTACTTGTGATGAAGATAGGAACGCTCTACAAAGAGACCTTAACAAAGTATATGATTGGGCAGAGGTAAATAGGATGGTATTTAACTCTGATAAATTTGAATCAATAAATTATGGAGACAGAGAAAGAAAGCTATATGCATATAGGAAACCTAATAATGAGACAATCACAAAATAAGGAAGCAGTTAAAGACCTTGGTGTGATGATGATAGGAACATGTTATGCAATGATCAAATAGCAATTCTGTTGGCAAAAATGTAAAGCAAAAATGGGAATGTTGTTACGGCATTCAAAACAAGGAAAAAAGCTCTGGAAACACATGATTATGCCTTTTCATAGAGGGAAAACATATAATGTTCGTTACGCACCACTTGAATATTTGCAAAGTATGATATGAGGATAATTGCACAAAGGATATTGCACAAATAGAGAGTGTACAAGGTCCTTTACAGCTAGAATAGAAGAAGTTAAAGACCTTGACTACTGGTAAAGACTACAACCTAAAATTAAAATAATAGTCTAGAAAGGAGAAGAGAACGCTACATGATAATTCAGGCATGGAAACAGATAGAAGGAATAGCAGAAACATCATGGAACTAAAAATATCAGAAAGAGCAAGCAGAGGTAGATTAATAGTGCCCAAAACTATACCAGGAAAAATAAGGAAAGCACACAGGACATTAATCCACTACGCACCAGCATCGATAATGCAAGCGTCTATTCAATGCGTTGCCAGGTCATCTGAGGAATATATCAGGAGTGAGCGTAGATGTGTCTAAGAATAAGCTCGACAAATAATCTAAACTGCATCCCAGACCATACCAAGAAATTGGAAGATGCAAAATATACCGGAAGATGTACTAGCAACTCTCTGGTAGACATTAGAGGTGCCTCACACTGAGGGACCTGGGGCAACCCGAACGAACTGTAAGGTCTGTAAGGTCTGTAAGGTCTCTCCTCGAAGTCTGAATACAACAGGTGTTACCCCATCTCTTTCTATCTCTCTCCTCGAAGTCTGATTACAGCTAGTGTTACCCCAATCTCTCTCTCTCTCTCTCTCTCTCTCTCTCTCTCTCTCTCTCTCTGCAATATATGTCAATGATCTGGTAAAATCACTACCCAGCTGCTTCGTCATCCAATAAGCCGATGACACCCAGATCGTAATTGAAGGAAATGTAAGTGAAATAGACGAACTAATTCATAGGGCAGAATACATACTAAAGAAGGCCAAATACTACTTACACAATTCATTTTAATAGGTTCCCGACAATATATATCAGAAATTGGAGACAATGTGCAAATAGATTTTAAGGAAATATGATTAAACCCACGAAAGCTTGTAAAAAATCTCTGACCCGGATGGAGGAGGTGATGTCAGGTGGAGATTCCATTATGGGGGGTATCCATGAGGAAAAAACTGTCCCAGTGTCTATTATTACATAGAAGAATACGGGTGGACACTTGAAAAAATCCCTGATAAACATACACTCCTGGATGCACAAATTAGTCGTTAATTCTCGCAAAAACTTTGACTTGAAGAACTACAAAGTAAATATTCGAATGGTCTTATTTGTTATGCCAATTGCTCCTTTAATGGCAGTTATTTGTTAAACCCCACATCTAACCTAATGACCGAACAGACTATCAATTCTGATGTATATTCACTACGAATTGGTATCTCTTTTATTTATAATCCACCTTAATTCACAATTGCCTGAGATCTATATTAAGACCGCTTTGTCTTGCGCTCCACTCAACGGCGTCAGGAAATATCAGAGATATGCCGTCATAAGGAAACTTATCGAGAAGCACCGTGACTCTCACTTGTGACTGAGCCAACCATTCACCTCCAATTTTTTGGGTACTCGCAAAACAGGAGGTCTGTTGGACGGGTAATATTAGTCAAGTGAGGAGTGTGGATTTTGCTCTTATAATCAGAAGAGTAAGGAAGATTGACCTTCCGGATCATATAACATTAAACGTTTATGGATCTTCTAGATGAGGAAGAATGACATATCGTCAGAGATAGTACTTGAAATATTCTCATTGTTTTTCTGGAAAAAAAATAGACACCATGGTGATGCATTTTGCGTCTGCAACCAAACGCACCTACAGAAACACTAGAAGAAAGAAATACACCTGGCTCGTATTTTGCTCCGTTTGTCTGGTGGTCATGTTCAAACACTTTCATTTCGGGAGCATGTTGGTTCCCAGTCCTCTCGCTAGATCCAAGGAACCTCCTGGCAGGATTCGAGGGAGGGCGAATGGTACGACCTGCTGTGTCCCCGATATCGTCTCCAGAAGATGGCCAAGCCCTCGCAGCTCAAATGGGCGCCCCCCGAATGAGGACTCGATTTTCTTCACGCAGACGTCCTGTGGACTCAACTTCAATGGACGCCAGGTGACTATTTTCGCTTTGGGACGGACCATCAGGGCAAACAGTTTATCCTCTCTGTGAAAACAATACACTGATCTTCTTTTGGAACTTAGGATCACCAAAGGGTCGTTCATATGATGTCATTCGATACTCAAGAAAAATCTTACGACATCTAATATCTTCTGTTGTTTCCATAAAAGTTGCATCAGTGTGCTGATGAAGGAAATGGATAGGAAACGTTACGTTTATTAAAATGCAAAATTACGTAAAGGTCGAAAGCATCATAAACAAGGTTGGTGTAGATGAACCTGAGTGTTCTGTGACCTTTGGTTGCGTAAAGCAAATTCAGAAAATGAAAACCTGACCAGAAGTAGCTGTAAGGTTATTGTATGGTAGGGGAAGTGTAGGAAAAAGATAGAGAACAAAATGATGGAAGGAGGAATTAGAAATAATAGGAGAAGAGAAGAGTTTCAGTGTTAGAGGTGGGAATGTGTTCGGGGCAGGTGGATCTTCAGCAAGGTCCGGAAGGTGTTTTCTGCTCTTCCTTTCTACCTTCCTTGTTCTTCTTTCATTGGTAGTTATTGGCAACATTAGCAGACAATGGCTGCCGTGACATTTACCTTTGAAGAAGCCCCTTTTGTGAAGAGAAAGTTTTTAAATGTGAAATGCATATTATGTACCACACATACTATAGTACTACTTATTAAACACACATATGTAACACACACACACTTATTAAATTCTACGTGACCCGTTTCCCCTAACCGAGTATATTGCACAAACTGCTGAAAACTGGATAAATCTGTTCACGTTGCAATTGCACACAATCGGATTTCAGATTGCAATGCAATGAAGCTTGAAGAAAAACAGAAATAAATAGAAGTGAGATTAGAAGATCAGTTGACTGGTAAAGTTAATGTATTTCCCTAAGCTTTGCCACTAGAATTGATCGGAAGAGTCGCATGCAATGAAGTGGAAGGAAAAGCCAGTTGAGGAATAAAGTAGTTAAATGTGAAATGACTTCTGATGCCCAGAGAAGTCTGGTAGATATGAAGAGAGGGACATAAAGGGTAATGATAAAGTATGCTTTGACTGTTAATGTTGAAATAGGAAGTAATGTAGGTAGGGATGGAGGACTGAAAATTCCACATTTACTGAAAGATAAAATGCTTGAACGTTTGCATGTAGTATAAGAGGCATGACCCCTAAATAAGGCGACATCCCTCTCGGGTCCAGTCGCAATCCTATACATGTTGCGCTCTAAAGCAGTAATGGTTGAAATACAGACGTTATGTATCTAAAGGGAAAACGAGAGCCTTCTGAAGAGTTGTGGACCCACTGGACCCAAAATGGTCGATGAGCTCTCTTTTCTTTAGGCCATTTGTAACCCGACCTTCACTTACACAGGACACCAGACAAACAAATACAGGTAATACCATTCTCAGCACTCTGTGTCGTGTGGAAGTTAACTGGACGTTGATATGTGTCTTGTAGCCACAAAACACATTAATATTGGACCAAAGTATGGGTAAAAGAATATATTTTAGTTAATAGGAAGTGAACAATGGAGTGGGGGACAGGGAAAAGAGCAATTTCACGGGGTGGTGCAAAGACATAGAGCTATGAATAAAGGGCAGCACTGTACTGACAGGAAGGCCTTGGGGATAGGTGGAAAAGTAAAAATATGCTGGGTTAAAAGATTTCTGGTTAAGAATGAGTGCTGCAGCGGAAAAGTTCTATTGTGGAGTGTATATGGTCTAGGAATGGAACAGAATGAAGTGAACGAGAAGGTTCTTGGAAGTCTGAATCCTAACCTGGCTTGGTTTTGATGATATATATGAGTGGCTGTGCTAGGTGATATGAGTACAAAGGTAGTACGTAGTGGTATAATTTCTAGACTAAATATGATTTGATAGATTTTCTGAAAGGGTTTTGGAAAGAGCTTGAATGCTGGAATACATGATTTTCAAAGAAAAATATTCCTAAGAATACTTAGGAAATCGCACAATTCTCTTGATGAAAATCGTCTGCTGGATTATGCGTTAGTACAGAGTAAGTGGAAATGTGGATGAGTATCACTGGGGAGAAAAGGAAGGAGATGGAGGACTTTGTGATCACTATTTGGTTGAAATGAAAGTCAGGTAACAGAGGATGTTTGTTAGAGAGGAGGGAGTTTTGAAAATGTGGTTATAACTGTGATTAAGACGAGTGAATTTGATAAGAAAATGAGGAGAGTACACAAGAATCTGCCTCAAATTGTTTTCGCAGATAGGCTTGGGAGGAGTACAAGAGAAGTACGAAACATTTCCGGATGAGGTCATACGAACATCAAGGAGTGTTTGTGGATACAGGAGAACACCAAAACAAAATCAAAACAATACATGGAATCATAAACGAGAGGTTGCATGAAGAGCAATACAGTTTATTTTGGATGCAATTTCAAGCCAGAAGAGAAGAATGTGCATCAGAGTGCATGTGGATGGATAAGGTAATCAAGTTGAAAGAGAGAGAGGATAAAAAAACAATTATGGTAAATACAAGGAAGCGGTCAAATTCAGAGTTTATGGAAATGATTGTCACCCTTTTGATTTTCACCTAGTTGCAAAACTCATCTGGGGACCACACATTTTTGTCTGGTCATTTATGCTGATCTAATTTTCCATTTCTATGTTTTCGAAGCCCAATAATTTTGACATAATTTAGTGGTTTTTAGGAATGGATAGCAAGAATAAAAAAGTATGAAAGGCTCAAAAGCTTCATTGGGATAATCAAGTTTTTGGGTAGAGCGTATAATGCTGATGAAATCTAGCAACGACCGATGAAAACTGCTAAGCCATGACTCCTGACACTTTCAGCCACGGACCTCTGGTGACCTTGTGTTGTTGGCACCTTTAGTGGTGCCAGACCTAAGATCATGGCTAATTTTAACTTTTGAGGCTAGAGGGCTGCAATTGGTATGTTTCATGATTTAGAGGGTGGATGATCAACATACCAATTTGCAGCACTCTGGCCTCAGTAGTTTTAAGATCTGAGGGGGAACAGAAAAAGTGCGGACGGACAGACATATAGCCATCTCAATGGTTTTCTTTTACAGAAAACTATACATATATATAGAAACGATGAGTGGATGTTAACTGATTTTGTGTAGAAAGTGTTTGTCAAAAATCAGTTAACAGAGATATATACGTTTTTCACCGTCCAAAGATAGAATAAACTTCTTTATTAATTTTATATACTACTAGCTAGCTAGCATGGTGGCAGGCAACCATAGGCCGGCACTGCTTGAACCATAATATCATCGTTATTTTTCATTGTAAAAGAAAAGTAAGAGCTATTTGGTATCCTCGTGAAAAGTTCTACCAGAATAATGTTTTCGTTTTTTCTTTACAACTAATATTAGAGAAGTTATCATGGCCGGATATTCTGATCAAAACGAAACTCATAGTTATTTTTCATCGTAGAAGAAAAAGAATATCATATTTGGAATTATCGCAAAAAGTTACACAAGAAATGGGCTTTCTTTTTTCTCTACGAATAATAATAAAGAAGTTACCATGGCCAGATATCCGAATCACAGTGATCGGCTCCCAGCCTAAAAACCATCCACCATAAAATCATTAACCTATATTTTCCGACTTTGGTTTAATTTGGTCCAGCAGTTTTGCCCCTATAGCAAACATACACATACATACATGCATACATAGTCCGACTGTTAGGTTTATTTATACGATACGAAATTAATCCGTAACGAGGTGGCCTTAAATTATAAAATTACAATAAATATAAGTCAACTTAACAGGAAATTATACTTAAAACACGCAATGAGTCACATTAAAACAATAGGTGATATTAAAAACTCAAACATTAAAATTGCATAATAATTTACAATTAAATCTGGATTAGTCACAAATGTTTCCATTAACAAAAGGAATACAAAGGGAGAGAGGAGCTAACCTACCTGAGCAAAGTCTAGAGTAAAACTAAAAACAAATAAAATTTTAAAAAGTTGAAGATGAGGACTGGGTGTTTAAAAAGGGAACAAGTTATCTTAATTTGCAACATCTCAAAACTGAATAAGTCTAGCGTTGTTGACCTGTTCAGTTATAGAGAAATCTTTGTATTCAATGGGGGGGGGTTTATTTATATTTTCAAGAATGATTTCTCTGTTAGATGCATCTGGGTTGGATGATTTCTTTTATTAGATGCACCTGGGTTGGACAAATGACATTGTGGCGGGATAACACACTTGAAAGCAAGCGGGCAAATCCCCCCCACATAAACTTAATCCAGCTGCCAAACTCACCCTCAGTCACACTTCCTCTTTACTACAGAATACATGCAGGACAATTGACCTACTCAAAGAACAAAATAAACAAGCACATGTACTTAACCAACTCCAGATACTCCGGACTATACTGTGCTGTCCACTGGTCAAGGTCACTGAGACACCACCAACTACAACCGACAACAAACCCAGAACCACAACCCACACACAACAACCAAGGACCACAACACAATCACAACACCCAAGGACCACAACCACACAACTCAACAACAACAACACACCAAGGAATCACAACAGCTCACCAACAACAACCCTCAACAACTCACAACCACACCAAGAAACCACAACAGCTCCCCAACAACAACCCTCAACTATAACAACTCATAAATAACTCAACAGAAACTCACAAGCACAACAAATCCAACAGCACAGGCACAACAACTCTAAAGCAAACACTATCAACTTAACAAAATCAATAAAACACAAAAACTACATGACTTCAATGCCTTCAATAAAGGAATGCTGCCAACACTACTGACTATCACAGGCTCTCATCCAAGACTGACCAAAGACTGACTCCAAAACACAGAACTCTAACAGCTAACTCCAGCTGCACCAGCAGACAACCCAGAAACTCACTAACAGCCAATTCAATCGTTAACTATCCATACAGCAATTAGCCCTCTCGCTTTCTCTCAGAGACGTTGTCAAAATGGAACTCATAACCCTTCCATATTCTTTCCCCCGTTACATTTGACAACGTCTCCTTACAGTCACAACACCCACACTAAATAGCCTTCAGCAAACTCTCACGGATGGTCGGATGCAGCCCCCGCCCCTTGGATCTTGTTTGAGGACCCTCATACACACTCTCAGTTACACCGCCATCTACTTCTCCCAGACCACTTCCAGTCAGACTCCCACTACCATCTCCCTCACTACCATCCTCATCCCATCCCAAATCCCATTCACTATCTCATGTACCCTTCTAACTCTTGTCCTAATATTTCTCGTGATTCTGCCACCAAATCACTTACCTCATTTCATTTACATCCTGCCAAACTCCCGAAGAGACTCATTCATACTGCCAACCACATCCGTACCACCTGATTCCCTTCCTGGTGAAATTTCACTAAACCCTGACAATTCAAACCCACACACGCTATTATGTATCATTCCTCCCCTCAAAGTCATCCATATTACATGCCTTATCCACCATTTTTACCCTAACACTAACCCCTCTATCATGCAGTTCACCGTTTCTCCTTTCATCCTTTCCTTACCTTCTTCCTCTTCCTTCCATACTCAACTAACACTAACTGCCGATCTTCCAGGCTCAGCTCACATTTATTCACTTTCAACCACTCACTCATCACATTCTCCTGAACACACTGTCACATACTAGAGGACCCACCTAACTAACTCCCCTTAACATCTAGTTTCCCGAATTCCCAACTGACTCGCCCTCTTTCGCCTACACACACACACCATATGACCTTCCATTACATTCAACACATTTCGCGCATGACTCCTTACACATCGAAGCATAATGCCCATTCTTCCCGCAGTTGCTGCAAACTACATTCATACAGGTACCCCGACATCCACTAGCTATGTGTCCTACCTGTCCTCACCTGTAACACTTAATACCCTATCTTTCTTACCACTCCGCTCACTAAATGCCCTGCTTGCCCACACCCAAGCCACGCTCCTAATGCCCACCGACAATCATTCTTCCTGTGTCCTGGCTTACATATCTATAACACTGATGCTCTCGCTTACAACTAACGACCCTACTCTTCCAACCACTCGCAATCCTATCTCCTTTTAGGGGCTAACTACACTCACGTGACTTGCCCTAACGCTCCTATCAACCACCCGCTCTGCTAGTTTGCCTCGTATCCCTTCCAAAACTGCTTCCTTATAGCTTTTAAACTCTGGTACAACCTCAGACTACTCAGTCCTAACACTAACACTCCAACTCTCTTTCATACACCTATCTAACTTGTAATTGTCTAACTAAGGGTACACTTAGACGCCTATAGAGGAGTAGTTTTAGAACCAGAAGCAGACTGTCCAACCCAGAACAATCCAATATAAGGAATCATTCCAAATTATGCAAAAACATACATAGATAACAAAAGATTTTCAGATAATAGGACAAACGCAGAAAACAAGACCTAACAACCTTAGAGTCCATAATGATAAAATTAACTGTCCCATCATTAAACACCCAAACATCATCTTCACAATTGTTCATTGCTTAATGGCCCTATCTGTCTTGTCGTTGCCTTACTGTACGTGTGTGCCTTAGTGTTTAGTATTGTAATTTTGTTTAACGTTTCCTTTTAACTTCGGTCTAGGTAGGTCCTTCTTTTCGTGTCATGGTGTTTTTTATATATTTCTAAATGAGTTAACATTTTAAATAAGAGATTACTGTAGTGATTTTAGTTATAAATTATTATAAGTGTTTTTATGATTAATTATTAAGAATCAATTCGCTGTATTTCAGCCTTGAAGATGCAAACAATGTAGTTGTGAAACGTCGGCATTAGATCGAATGCCTTTCCCTGGATGCCTACAAGTATGATTTCGAGAGCGGCAGCTCCAATTTTTTAGACATATATTTATAGTATGTAGGCATGTATAATGTGTATGGATGCGCATTTTGATTTGTCTGTATATTTAACGAACATCCCAACATCTTGTGTCCTATCCGCAGGCTGTGCCGTTGAGAGTGCAAGCTCGTCACCATCGCCATCGATCAGTTATCGTTTTACGTCACTGCTCCCTTTATTGATGTGTCACATCCCCTTGATAAAGGTACTCGTCACTTTTTGTATACCAAAGGATGCAGGGTTAGAGTCCTTTCTATAATTTTTGTGTAAAAGAGAAGTATTGTGCCGCTTTATCTGGTCCATCCGCACTTTCTCTGTTCTCCCGCATATCAATAAAACTTAAAACTACTGATGCTAGAGGGCTGCACATTGGTATATTGATCATCCACCTTCAAATCATCGACCATACCAGACTGCAACCCTCTAGCCTCGGTAGTTTTATTTCATTTAAGGTTAAAGTTACCCATATTCTGCTTTTTGGCAAGGATATAGGACAGGCCACCACTGAGCCATGGTTTTTTAAAGCTTTGTTGGGGCTGCTGCTCATACAACATTATACCAATACCACCGAAAGATAGATCTAACTGAGTGTAATGATGTACAGAATTGTTCAGCATACTTCTGAGAGAGATTGACTTGAATTTGGACTAAGCCCTTGTGTGAGAAGTATTTGTGTGCAAAACATAACTTCTAAAAAATTGCAGACACTGCGAGTTTCATAAACCATTGAAATTTGTCTTTTTTCATCACATTATCATCTGTCTGATATCTTCTAACCACTGAATTTTTGCTGTATCAGTACATTGTTAAAGAGAACATTTCCTTTTGTAACTAGTGAGATGCTAAAAGTAACTACTCGTTAGGGTAAAAATGTATTTTTATGTATATTAGCACACCATAAATGGCGGAAGTTTAAGAAAATTCTCATGTTTGTCATTTAGAATAAAAGATATATTTCACGTAATATGTAGGTTAAGAGATCTGCTTGAGGTGATGATTGCATGCTTGAACTAACATTTATTTCTAGTTCTGTAAACATGATGAACACTACTAGGAATCAATTCAATAAAAAAGGAAAAGTTTTCAGCTGGTTTATTTCTCTGAAAGAAGTAACATAAAATTGTCTGCGTTGAGAAACTCGTTAATATTGGGGAAAGTTTTCGCCACACTATCATGAGGTAATCTTCACCAGCAGTATGAGTTCCAGAGGAAGCCCCACTTGAAACTTGTATCTCTGGAGTGCTATGGCCTGTCTCTTAATCCTTGACTTTTAGTCTTGCAATGCTGAATGTATCCAAGTTGGGCGTGTGGCCTGTTTGTATGTATTACAAAAAATCCACGCCATAAAAAAAAGGATCTTTACACAACAAATATTATCGGTAGGGGAGGCACCTTCTTCTCCTTCCTGCATAAGTTACCAACAACGTTGACATCTCAGAACGTTTCTTCTTCATTTCATGGTTGAAGTTCCTTACCAGACCTCTTCTGGGATTACCAGGTTGTTATCCGCTTCCTCCTCGATGATGGTCCCTCTCAGGATATCCCTTCTTTACGACACCTGCTGCTGCTTCCTTTGCTTCCCTTTCATTGTAATGAAGTTCTCAGTTCTCGCCTGACATCAACCTTGTAGTTGAAGCAATTAACAACCTCCTTGACTTTGTATACTATCTATTGCAACATTAGCTTATATCCTACCCTGCTGAAAACTTCAGGTAGTTCTTCCTGCTCTACTTTATATTTTACGGAGTGCTACTGCCTCTGGGTATCTCATAAACCAAAGCTTACCATTGCCAGGGTGTATATGTTGCTGTTTTTCCAACACTGGCAATACAGATCCGGGTCTGGTCTACAGCTAATATCTTGAACAAACTCTTCAGTCAGCATATATTCCTTAGCAGTAAAATTTTGAGCAATATCTTCTAGCAGTATTGAACAAAGTTCAAGACCAGTAAAATCTGGTGATGTTCCGAATTTCTCCCGGCCAGTGAAAACTGCTTTTATACGCCTGACAGTCATTTTAACCCTAATAAGATGACCACCAACAGAAGACTCTTCGGATTGCTTCACTTTTACCTTTGGCCCAAGATATCAGCCAGACAGGAATAAATATTGGGCCTTACCCTGGGAAAACACAAAGTGCTATGTTATTATAAAACAATCTTTCACTTGAGGTCTTTCACCTTTGGTCCTGCACTATGTGAAAGCTTTGGCAATCTCCAACTGCTTGGCTAAAATGGGTTCCATCTGTAGTGCTTATTTTAACTATCCACTTCTATATGTAAAATGCTAAAGGCTTTACCAATAGCTTGATGCTGAATCTTTCTTGCTGGACTTGGAGCCTGGTCATAAAAACTGCTGACTTGGTACTAGCCTTTTCCAATTCTATCTTTGCATCATTTCCCTCTGATTTTAGCCTTATATCCCTGCATCTTTCTTGACCATTTCAGTCTCCACAAGCTTCATCATCTTGCTAATGTCTCTAGGTAGTCTTCCCATGAGAAAAT
This sequence comes from Macrobrachium nipponense, assembly GCF_015104395.2. Classification (NCBI taxonomy): domain Eukaryota; kingdom Metazoa; phylum Arthropoda; class Malacostraca; order Decapoda; family Palaemonidae; genus Macrobrachium; species Macrobrachium nipponense. The sequence goes on from NC_061104.1 coordinate 37,722,907, forward strand.
AATACTATCTCGTTCAAACATGTATTGATAAAATGTTTCCTGATGAGTAAATCTGTCAAATCGTCAACCTCTTTTCTGCATTAAGCCATTTCATTCCATCTGTTGGAATTTTTCTGCCATTTCATTCCACCTGTTGGAATTTTTCTGCCATTTCATTCCACCTGTTGGAATTTTTTGGTCTGCAGCCTAGCTACCAAGTGATGTAGTTATTTCACGCTGTTCTGATCTAGACTTACGGAATTTCTTCCGAATCCCCTCCTCTGTCATCTCATATCTTCTTTAAAAGTGCTTGCTTTAAGCTATCATGAAGCAGGGTTTTATAAGTATGCATAGTATAAAAAAAATTGGTAGACCCATACTTCATATTGGAGTTAAAGAAACAGCACATTCACTCCTATGCTACCTTTTGCTCTTTGCAAGCCTTTCAAATTTTTCAACGAAAGTTTACAGGTCGTTTTGGCAGTTTTTGGCTTTGTTTAGTTGTCCCATTGTCAGATGTTGAGTTTTAATGCTCAAAGTCCAGGTTTCCTGCTGTCTTCAAGCTTTCTGTCTTCATCTTTTAGCTACCTCTTTGCTGCTTCTCTTTTTTCTCTCGTATGGCTAAGTTTCATTATTTTGTTATGAATTCCATCTCCTTGTCCTTCCAACAACATCTCCACAGCCAATTCAATGAGTTTAACTGTTATATTGTGGTCACGGCAATAATTTCATGTCAACCAGTGTGTGAAAGGAGGCTCATGATAGTAGTGGTCTGTGGCTTTGCGAATGGTATCGTTCAAACACTTGGTAAAAGCTAAACTATAAAATTTATTCACAATACTAAGCAGGTGGTCCTCTGCTCGTTGAAGTTGTCTGTCCGGGATCTTTTCCTAGAAATGACTCCTTGCATCCAACTAAAGCTAACATAAATTCCTTTAAACTGGGACACCATATTCGCCCTTTCTGTGGGAGATGTCTGAGGAAGATATATGAGGTTAGCCATCTCTCCCTCTTCTGCTCCTTAACCAGCATATGCAAAGCGCCTCAGTGGTGTAATCGGTATGGTCTTGACCTGCCACCTCGGTGGCCACGAGTTCGATTCTCGGGCATTCCATTGAGGTGTTAGAGATGTGTATTTCTGGTGATAGAGGTTCACTCTCGACGTGGTTCGGAAGTCATGTAAAGCCTTTGGTCCCGTTGCTGAATAACCACTGGTTCCATGCTATGTAAAAACACCATACAAACAAACAAACAGACAAAAAAAAAAACAAAAAAAAAACACAGCATATACAGCTGTTCTCAGATCTCAATGATTCTAGCATCTGTTTACATTACCAGAAATAAATGTTACATAATCCTGGTCAACTTGGGCAGTCTGGAAATACCTTGAATGAAAATATTATGTAAAACCTCTAAGAAAATTGAAATTAACACGCTTTAAGCATAATTAAAAATCAACCATATGGCACTAATAAGTGTTTTTCAAGCCTAATTCATGTATGAAATGAACATATATGACATTATTCTCAAACAAGAAAAGAAAATTCAAGAATCCATGTAGCCTAAGAACTTCAACCAAGAAGAGTGCTACATGGAAGCAAACCTGGAAAAAATAATGATCTTGTAAATTGTACTTTGTCTTGTATCTTTAACTTAAAATTGCCGTACATCTGCATGACAGCATTGCTCAAGTGAAGTGTAGTTGGGTTATTGTCTTGTTTTTGTGATATAAACTATTTTCCGTGTTATTTGAAGTCAAATCTATTTCTGCTGGAGAAGTACATTAAATTTCAGTCCTTGACTGTGTGAAATTTCTGATGTTAACTTCAAAGTTCAAGTTTTGGCTTTGTGATTCTTTAATAAATCATGCTGTGTACCTTTTCTCTCTCACCGTGACTTAATGATTTTCCTTTTCTTTGATTTATTTTCAATTTGTTCTAATGTGTGGGAACCCAGCATTTTAATTAAAGGTTACTTGCAATTGAATTCAACTGATACAAGAGCCAGGGGAGATGTACAGCCTTGAGGATTTGTCAAGAGCCAGGTGCTTAAAAGAAATAAGAGTTCTCGCTCTATGGATTCTCCACCTGCTCGAGTAGCAAACCAGATTTTTCGAGTTAAAATAAAAATCTTTCCACATGACGCAGCTACCAGCATGCCAATAATTTATAATTGAATAATCTAGGTTTAGTAGACCAAGCAATTTCATATTTACCAAAGATAACAGGGGTAGTTAAAAATTATACCTGAAGGTTATGTTTTGTTTTTCCCTCCTTAAAATCAAACTCATAGACTATTTTCATATATAAATTAATCTTGAAAAATGGCACAAATAATCACATAATTTTAGATCACAATTGCACAAATTATTATTTGAAGGCTATCTTTCGAATAACATTAAAATTTTCATTTTTGTCACCTTTAGATTTGCACTAATATTTGCTCCTACACAATATACAAACCATGGCCCTGTAAGGCCACCCATCATTTAACGACAGCCAGATCCCCATGTTAGAAGCGCATCTCATTTTTCATGAAAGCTATTTTTTTTCTTTCTTTTTTTACATTAAAAGAGCGGCTGCTATTTATATCTAAGTGGTGTTGCCTGACTTTACCGTCTATTGTCCCCTGGACACTACCAGTGTTAATAGCGCTTGAAAAATCTTTCAAGACCTTGAAAAATTAACGCAAAGCTTGAAATAGAAATGTAAAAGTCTCCGAAATCTTGAAAATTAGGTACAGAAAATCCTGAAACAGAGAATCTAGGGAAAAATGAAAGCAGGTTTCGGTCAGACAGCTGCTTAGTGTCTTGTCACAACCTTGTCAGATATGCAGGAGGTTTCGTTTAGAGGAAGACAGTGTCATTGCCATGTTTGCCCAACATGGAGGGAAAGGAAGTAACAAGTATTGAAAGACAGTTGAAGTCCATCATTAGACTTGCCCTGAACTTTCCTTTTTTAAGTGTCTGAGCATCAGCTTGATGACTTACAGGAAGAATGGGCAGCCCTTATTTGGGCAAAGGCGACAGTGCATACCATGGCTTTTCTCAGGAAGTACCTGAAGTTTTGGCATAATTTAAGGAATAAATTAGATAGAAATTACCAAAGTTTTGTTTAGTGTCTGACTTCATGTGTAGCCTTGTATTTGCCTTACTCTTCAGCTGTGTTGAAAGAATATTTTCCCAATTAAATCTGGTGAGGACGAAACAAACAGCTCTTTTGATGGCATGTTTTATCGCGCTTTTTGAACATGGCTTCAGTTCTGAATCCTTTCTTAATACGCACATTAGGAATTATTTTCGGCTAAACTGGAAAACAGCCGTTAAACTCTTGAAGAAGGTGGTTAGGCAGTAACCACCGTCCAGTAGGTGGGAGTACCCGCCTGTCCGGTTGTAAACATTCCAGTTGGCTTTCAGATGTCATAAGATGTGGACTTGTTTCGTAGTTCTTTGCCTGTCGTTAAGCTCTTTTTTTTTTTTGTTTTGTTTTTTTTTTTTTTTTTTTTTTTTTTTTTTTTTTTTTTTTTTCTCCCGTTGGGATCTTTTTTACTTTTTGTATATCTATCTATCATATATATATATATATATATATATATATATATATATATATGTGTGTGTGTGTGTATATATATATGTATATATATATATATATATATATATATATATATATATATATATATATATATATATTGGGTTTGATACTATTAATATACAAACCCAAGATTTGTGATAGCCGTCTTCCCCAAGCCTGTGTTTTGGGGTCGGCTTGTAAAGTGTGACTTTATATCTTTTGTAACTTGTACTGAGTCTCGGCCATCTTCCATTCCGTTCTGTCTCCTATCCCGTGTTCCTGTTTTGGGAACAGCCAATTTGGCTGGGGCTAGTTGTCTTCAGTGTCCTGTCACCACCATAGAATCCTTCCCTCTGGGCAGCTTCACCTTCACTCTCTTCAGTGGAGAATGAAGGTATGCTTCCAGTCCTTAATCCTTTTATCTCCTTTTATCTCTCTTCAATGATGAGGAAGGATTTAGGCTGGTGCCTGATCGACAGCAACCTTTGAATATGCCTGCATATTCTCTTCTCAACATGCTTCTGTTATCAGATGCACTAATCGAGGAATAGGTGCATACCTGTAGGAACGTTGTCTTTGAGATGTGTGATTGACACAGTAAGTACCTTCTCATCAACATCCTGGAACTCAAGTGGTGTTGTTGAGCAACAACGCCACTGTAGTGGCATATATCACCTTTTTTAGTTGACATTGCAGGTGCTTGAGTGCAATTGTAGTGCACTCGATAGTTCTATCAGCTAAAATCATTTCCAGATGGAATGCATTGGCAGGCAAGCTCAGCATCTGAATTCGAGTGATTGGGGCAGAGTCTCTTCCTACACTCAATCTTTCATGGAGAGGTTGCTTGTCATGAAGACTCCCTATCATCTTTCTGTTTCCTGCCCAGTACAATGGGAAGTCTGTGGGTCTACTGCTCCATCACATGTGACCCATGGGCTGCTTCCATGATGCATGATGACTTTATGGGACAACCTCGATGTTTTTGTCTTCTCTCCGTGTTTGTCTAATTCGCAATGTGTTCAAAAACCATTTTTCACCCCGAATTGAGGATGAATGCTGGAAGACTTCATCTTTTGCCTGACCTGCTAGCTCTGCTTCTGAGGTACCAAGAAGATTTCCTCTCTGACCCAACCTTTGGTGTCAGCAAAACAGGAGCAGTTCCTCAGGCAGTATAATCCCTGTGTCTTCATGACTAGAGACTATACGGCTTTCCTTGCAAGCATAGGCTTTCTTGCCAAGTGGCAAGAGAAATAGGTGGATAACTCATGGATTCCCTCATCTTCCTCTGCTAAGAGTTCCTTATTTCTGATTCAGTTATGCAAGACATGGGCACACATTCGGCCAAGTCTTTCACCAGAAAGTAGCCTTGTTTCTCCTTAGTCGAGATTTAGCTACTGATGAGAAACTTTTTCCTGTCTGGCCATCCCAGGGACCTGGATGGCATGCAACTCTGGTTTAGGGTTCCTGTCTCATGCTCTGCACATGCCCTTGCGAGAATCATCAGACAGAGATCTGTCTCTCAGTGCCACTTCTCGTCTCGTTCCGGCCTTGGTGAAGAGAATGGACGATTTTTATGGACCTTCTTTGATGTGAGCCTTCAAGAGAGGGCATGTCTTAGCAAAATCCGAATCTGTCGGCATCTGTTGCCGGGTTGGAGTCCTTCATGATCCCCTACTCCTTGGACTTTGTAATTAATGATCCAGATCAATTGTTACTTTGTCCTGTTAAGGTGCTGTGGTAATTTCTGGAAAAGTCTCAACATCCCTAACCTGGATGTTGGCAACTTTCATCTGGTTTTGTGAGATAATTGGGAGGAGGTTCTCTGCAGCTGGCGATGATGACACCCGTACACTCTGCCCGAGAGCTCATGAAATCAATGGCTTGCTCCATCCCTTGCATTCTGAAAGAATTTATCGATCTGGAAACAGAGATGTGGTCTCACTGGATCATATTTATGTCTTTCTACCTTAGGGTTTTGCCCACAAGTCCTTGAGCTATGGTGGCTGCTCAAACAAGTATTGTCTACTTTCCCAGTGCCTTTAACAGAACAGGTAGCATCTCACCTAAGGTGTAAGAGGGATTACGAGAGTGACTGGCTTCTGCCTCTCATCCTTCCTTGTCCTCTACTTCCTTTCCTTAGGGTGGAGAATAGGACTTGAACCTACACTTGCTGTATGTGCGTCTGATGTAAGTCCCTTAACAATCCGAGCACCCATTCTATTTGTCTTTCTATAATTATACAAACAATTCAGATCCTTCCTCTAGCAAGAGAAGGAAGGAGAGACTGGCAGAAGACAAAACCTTTCAGGTCTTACTGCCTCCAAGTCTTAAGATTCTTCCCAGCCTTTTTTCATATGGGTCACGATTCCTCACTCATTAGAAACAAGCCAGAAGTCTGACATTTGATCTTGCAGTTCTTATACTCCGATCAATATGTCAGAGGCATAGCACTCTTCCCCACTTTTTCGACCATGAGTAGCCCAGGTGTGGCAAACTCCAGTCAGAACAAAGAGACTCACTCAGATTCCTCCCTGCAGCTAGTGAGTCTTCCCAATGTTAAGGACCAATGGTTTGGGTATCGTGTAGGAACAAATCACAGTTTTTTAAAGTATTAAATTGTATTTTACCTTACTATACAAACCTGAGGTCCATAACAATACATTTATGGTCACCTCATGCCACCTTGGCCGAAAGGCAACTGGAATGTACATCTAGGCAGGTGGGTATTCCTGCCTACCAGGTGGTAGTTACTGCTTTTTTCTTCAAGAGTTTAACAGCCATTTTCCAGCTTTGCCGAAAATAATTCATAATGTAAAGGACCTCAAGCTTGTATAGTTAGGAAAAATACAATATACTTTTTAAAAATTGTGATTTTATTTTCCATGTTCTATATATTATCATCTCTCTGTTGTAACAGATCCTCACCAATCTACACAACGTCTTATTCTCCTTGCTTGACCTTGATGAACTGTTTTTGGACTCTCCTCTCCAACACTGGTACCAGGGGAGACTCTGGCTCATTAATGAAGGTGAGCATATGTTAACAAAATGTTTCATCTTCATTCATGAAAAATTTGGCATTTAGGATGATGGACTCTTGTTCGTTTGGTTATTTGGATATTGCATGATGTCATAAGAATAGATTTTCCCTCCACAGAACACCAAAGTGCCTTTATGTCTGATGCCTCTAGAGCCGAGATCCTGAGAAAATATGGTGGCACTTACATGGATATGGATGCCTTGACTCTTCGACCACTTCCAAACAGGACCAATTATTTGGGGCGAATTGACAATGAAACAATCACTGGAGCCATCATAAGCATTGTCAAAGGTGGGCATCATCTAAGTCAAGTGAGTTTGAATCCTTATCTGTTTCATTGTCTTATTGTAGTTGTCATTGTAGCTTTTCTTTAAACAGCATTCACTTCAGGGTGTGATGTCCCTGCCTACATGAGTTATGGTAGAAGAGACACTTTAGCCCTTGCAGTCAACCCTTCTAAGAAAATCAAACCAACGGTTGGAAGAAATCCTTTAGCCTTGGCAGGTAACTCTTCTAAGAGAAGGCTACTCTGAATAATATACAGTTCTCTAACCTTGGACTGTGCAAAAGCCATTGCAATGTGGCCTCCCATGGTCTGGGTTTGAGTTTCCTTACTTGAGAGTACAATCAAGTACTTTTCCTATTTTTGTACATTTTCCTATTTTTGTTTTATGTGTGTATGACAGGATGATGAGAAAGCAAAAGTTGCTTGGTGGATTATTAGGATAGCACCTTCTTTACCTAATCTTTTCCTCTAAGCTTTTTATCATTCTAGATCCATCCTGACCATCCTCCACAGTTGTTTTTGCAAACCTGACAGGTTTTCTTATATACATTAAAAGGTGTGCTGGCCCCACCGTACCAACCTGTTGCTTCTGATGTTTGCGGATGACGTATGGTTAGGTTTATCTATACTTTCAATGTAATTTTTGTAAATAATGTAAATACTTGTTGTTGTTCATATTATTATTTCTGTTTATTGATCTGATGAATCTTATATTGTTGCTGTTTTTGAGTCTTAGTTTTGCTTACCACATTTTTATTTTGTTAATTTTAATTATCTCTGCGACATTAAGCTGAACCCTGGGCCTGTTCACTCAAATATTCGGGGCTATTAAAGATAAAATTTTCATGATCTCCGAGTTCATAATGATTCGATGTTTATATCAGAGATACTTGTAATTACTAACTAGTCAAAGACTGAATTTTTAATCCCATGGTTTGATGGCCCAGATTTTATTTATCATCGTTACATCCCGCATGCGCAAAGTATTGCTGTATACAGTATTACAGTCCAGACGACATATATCGTCAGAAAAACGTAAGAGTGTAGTTATCATGAAATTCTGTTTTAAGATATTCAGTAAGTTCTACAATATATATGTATTTGCTGTTTACTGCAATACAAATATCGAGGTATATATATGACTGTCTCTAGGAGAGGATGTATGGCTCAGGATTCAAAAGGTTCATGTTTGGTTATTTGTGGAGACTGCAATGCAAAGCACAGTGAGGTGGTTTAAATTCAAATTCCACAGATCAACATGCTGGTCTGCTCTTGAATTCCTTATGTACCAGCTATTGTGAAGTCCAAGGACTGAAGGCACTTAGATGAACAAATCTGTCGATCAGCATATTCCTAATTCCACCACTGAAATATCTAGAGCCAATTAGGATCTCACTATTGAAGCATGCCAGGCATTTAATATTTTCAGATGCTTTTCAAATCCAGACCCCAAGAAAGACTGATGAAATGCTGATGGGTATCTACTAAGGTATGTTCTTGGAAAGGCAATTAAATTCAGGACAAAACACCAGCCATGGTTGAGTTGAGTTGAATATAGAATTTAGGCAAATACTAGCAACTGGGACCTATGAGGCCATTCAGCCCTGAAATGGGAATTGACAGTAAAGGGTTTGAAAAGGTGTAACAGAGATAAAACTAACAGTTGAACTATTGAATTAAGTGTTAGGAGAGGGTGGATATTAAGGTAAGGAAAGAGAATATGAAAGGAGGTAGTACAGTAAAAAAGACGAAAGTGGTTGCAGCTAGGGTCCGAAGCACGCTCCAAAGAACCTTAAGTAATGCTTACAGTGCACCATATGAGGTCCACGGCGGCACTACCTCCCTACGGAAGCAGCCATGGAGATGAAATCGCTCCCATGAAAATTGCACCATATTTGTTGAGTCTCTTCGTGCTGCAAATAGAATTCATCATATATATATATATATATATATATATATATATATATATATATATATATATATATATATATATATATATATATATATAAAGAGAGACAGAGTTGTGATGATGGAACCTCGGAATCCTTAACTCACACTCTTCCTTCCTGCTGTGCTTCCTTTCAGGCCATGGTAGGAGTGGACTTGAAGGACTTTGATCCACATCCTTCTTGTGTGACGATTCCACAATGCTTATGGCTTTTTTGTTTTTCTCCTGGAAAATTCGAGGTGCAAAGTACAGTGAATTCTAAAACCTTAGTAATACTCTGTGGCATTTATTGTGCCGTTTCCTTATATACGTTGTTTATTTTTTCTCATATTTTGTATTCATTACGTCAATTACATAAGTTTAAAAAATGATGTAGACTTCTTCAGATCATTCGGAATATAACCCTTAGGCAAGATTTTTGATCCCTTAGCCCCGCCCGCCTATCCCTCCACCCCCCTCCCCCCCACTCTCAGAGGAATTCGTGGCTATGGCCTGGAGGTTGTAACCACATCTCGGGACGTTCATGAGAAAGAACAGCCATTAAGGAAAAAGGAGAAACTTAGCTTAGGACCTTGCTGACGCTGTGCAGAAAGAGGCCACTGAAGATGCAGAGACCCACTGAAGGGGCAGTGGGGTTCCAGATACAGGAAAACAGGTCAAAAGTCAGCAAAGACTTGCATAGCTTTCTTGGCCATGGCATGACCCACTGGCACCAGTGCTTTCATCTCCTACGTAGAAGTGATCCCGTCTGTTTGGCTGTGATGTGAGCAAAGACAATCACTAGGAAATCCTCACCAGAAATTCGCTGCCGCCTGGGAACTGGTTCGACACCATGGCGGCCGAGAGAAGCTGCAGATATTTTTGTCAGCTTTTCCTCGTTAGTGTTCACTGGCGCTGCACGTCCTTTGTTTGTTTTGTGTACCATCTATTTCTAGTCCTCGTACTCACTTACCTCCGAGCGGGTAACGTTTTCATCCATCAGCTGATTGACTGACTGATACAATTGGCGTTGTTGCGTTAAATTCATATCGACGACGACGTTCAGTAGCCTTCACCAAAAAGTCTGAGAATCAAGGAAAGCGTTTTTTTTTTTCCCCAAGACCTTTGGGTTGAGTCGACGCTTCCACATCAATTATGTAGTTTTAATTTTCACATCCTATTTTAATCAACTGATCCGATACACATTATAATAGAATGCCACCAAAACTCAAAAACCGATAAACTTTTTCATTTAAGATTTAATGACAAAAAACTTTTGTGGACACACCGCTAGATTTCCTAATAAATTATTTCTTCATGTATTTATTAGAGACTGCGTCAGGGAATATCTAAGTTAACTAAGTTTTCCAGATATTAAAAAAAAAAAAAGTAAATTAGCTGTCAATAGAAAAAGGTCACTTGACAAGTATATAAGCCAGGAAGACCAACTTTATGTACTGGCTCTTGACTAGAATTAACACTCACACACAAAACAAACACCCCACCCTTTGCATATATATATATATAGATATATATAGATATATAATATATATATATATATATATATATATATATATGTGTGTGTGTGTGTGTGTGTGTGTTTGCATGTGTGTAATATAAAATATAGATATTATATCCTATATATATATATTATTATATATATATATATATAATAAATATTATATATTATATATATAATATATAATTATATTATGTCTGGGCCCCTGGCCTGATGCCCAAACGTAAGGGAAAAATTAAGAGGGAAAATATGGAGCGCTTAGGACTTAACTTCGATAACTGTAAAAGGTATTTGTTTAGGTTTTTCTCTAGAAGGTTACCATTGAAAGCCCAGCTGATCAATCTAATTTACATTTATTTACAAGAAATATTGATGGCCTGAGATAAAGGCAAAGCAAATTGGCCACACGTGGCCAGGCGCAAAGGTCAAGGTTTGTGTGGCTCTACGTCCAGGCTGGACGAGCATGGCACTGCTCAGTGCTGCCAAGAGGCACTGGCAGAGAGTTGACGTCAGGCGTACCTGGAATGGGTACCGGAGGTGCAATACCTCTCAGTGTTCCCAGAGTGATGGGAGACAGGGTTTCCTGTCTCTTGCGGAAGGCTGACCCTTTTGGAGAATTGACAGTGTCTGCTGCGCGTAGCCTGCTATGGCACCTAGGCCAATTTGTGGAGTGCCCACTATTACGTGCAGGTTTTGTAGCGGAACTGCGAGTGATCAGTGGCCGTACTTCTGGAGGAAGTAGGTCTTGGATGGCTCCTTGCTTTGGAGGAGTTTGGTGTGAGGTTAGGACCATTAGGTTTGCGGAAATGAGGGGGTTTGAAGTCTTGCCCTAGGAGGAGGTGGTAACCTCCTGGAATGTAGCTTGCTACTGCAAGGGTACATACCTTGGAGAAGTGAGGTCGGGTGACCTGCAATTGGATGGTTGGAGGGATCAACTTAATATGGTTGATACCTTCAATTGTAATTAGTCGACATCTATCAATGGTAACCCCTAGTGGGATTCGATCTTCCCGTATCACGGAGATTTGAGCGCCAGAGTCGTCAAAGGCTCTGACGTGGCTTGGCGGAAAATGACTTTGGAGGGGTGTGACGGTGAATAGGGCCCTTAGCCAGGTGTCCTAGTGAGGAGGAATTTGAACTGCCATTGCGATGGCGGGAATATTGTAAATGGCGCACCCTCCGTAATTTGCAGACATGTGACCCTTGCGGCCACAGTCTCGGCAGAACCTTCTCCAGAACTTCTTCCGTGGCACTGGAGGATAGGGCCAAGATGGCTCCACAGGTTGTGAATCTGTGGGGTCACCAAGGCTTGCAGTGTGCTCTGGCACAGGTGAAGAGTCCTCTCTGGCCGTGATTAGAGGTAGGATGTTAGTGGTTCCTCCTTTGAATTTCCCTCCGGAACAAGTCCGAGGTTGATGGTGAGCTCACCTCTTCCGAATTGGAGGAAGCAGGCGGTGAAGTGGTAAGAGGCTGGCAGGATGCGGCAGGACTGTGCGGCGCATTGGGTGTAGGGCTGGGACTCGCCGAGCGGCTCGAGCTAAGAAGCTCTCCGTACGTCCCTTCTCCTGTTTGATTTCGAGTTCCTTCTCCTTGAGAGCTAGCTCATTCTTTCTCTTGTCTTCTCTTCCTTCCTCTCTGCTTCTTTCTCTTTCCTCTCTTCTTCACTCTCTTGATGGCACGCGGCATCGTGCTGCGCCTTCAGCCACTGGCCGAGTGCTGGTCCAGTATAACCGGCCTCCTTGCCCAGAGTTTATGAGGGTTCGGAGCGTCTCTAGCTCTATGGCTATGATGTTGTGGGAAGCAGGGGAAGACATTTTCCTTAGGCTGTGCAGCATTGGCTTAGATATGAAAGGATGGCCAGGAATAGCACTGGATGGGAGTGCCTATTCAGTAAGGAGGCACTCACCTAGAATCGGGTTCTGTGAATGAGGTAATGAAATGTTTGGGATGAACAACGGCGATGTGTCTGGGAAGACGGGGCTCTGTGGCACTGGGGAAGTGTCCTGTAATTTAGTGGCACTTCGTGAATGGCAGCTTCTAAGGAGGTGATAGAATATAATAGTGTGTGCTGTGTAAGTCACACTTAAGGGCATTCCTAAATTGGGATACGTAATGGAGTGGGCAACCTGTAGGTCCTATACAGGTGCACCGGCACTTATGGAGATGTTCCTTGGACAGCACTAGTAGTCTGGTATTGCGGACGGCACTTATAGGAGGCGTTCCTTTGTTGAGTGTTCGAACCGAAGTGCTGATCCTTGTACCTGGAAACACTAATGAAATGGGCATTCCGTAATGGCGGATATACAGTTAAATGGCTACCTGTATGTCCTGTACAGGTGCACGACACTTATGGAGGCATTCTTGGACAGCACTAGTAGAGTGCTGGGATAAAGGCACTTATGGAGGCATTCCTTGGGTGAGTGCTCCGGAAGGAGTAATGATCCTTATGCACAGAAACACTTGTGAATAAGCGTTCTGTAAAGGCGGATACACAAATAAATAGCTACCTGTACGGCTGTACAAGTGCACAGCACTTATGGAGGCGTTCCTTGGACAGCACTAGTAGTGCTGGTATAGCGGCACTTATGGAGGCGTTCTTTTGTTTGCACTGGTAGCGTGCTGGTGTGTCCCGTTGTACAACACTAAATGCAGTATACTCAAGTATACAGAAGAGAAATGGCACTCTGTTCGTGGCAGAGTGTAATGGTGGAGGAGAGAAAGTAAAAGGGGGAGTACTTCAGCAGCCAGTCAATGGACAGTATCACGGATTAGTGGCACTGTAAAATGGTAGGGCCTGATGAGCACTGGTGGTGGCCAGTCCTAGACTGGTAGCGGCTTCCTTGTATGGAAGAAATGAGGTTGCACTGGCACTTTATGTGCAGTTAGTGCTTGTGGTATACGCAAGTCTTATGTGATAAAAAAAATGGAAAAGACCACTCGGGCAACGACAGGTAACAGTAAATTAAAAAGTGCTCAGTCCTTGGCTGAAGTACTCAGTGAATGAAATAAATGCTTGCAAGACTGCAATGGACACAGGTGTGTATCACGCTCAGTGTAAATGAGAGTCACAAGAGACTAAAATAATGTTAATGATGCATGCGTAATGGTGCTAAATGTAGTACTATTGGCTTTTGAATAATAGGTTCTCTCTCTCTCTCTCTCTCTGAGAGCGTAAAATATGATAAAAGACGAACTCCTTTGTATTGATTTGAACTAATGATTTTAGTTTAATATGACGCAATATGCGTTGAATGATTTCCTTATGTTAAAGTTTTGGTGAAAGAATTGCTTTGGAATAAGTTTTAGGTAAATAGAACGCGATAGCGATGAACAATTTTTACGTTAGTGGTAGCGGCTTGCGCTATAATATGAGTCATTTACAATGATGCGTTTATGTTAACAATTCTTTTAATGTAATTTACTTTCAAGATTTGTGTTAACTTTACTTTACGTAAGATACTTAGCTCCCTGTGACAAGTGAAATAGCGGTAAGGATTTTTAAGGTGTTAGCAAACATTTGTAAATGAAACAGGTTGCGTTAAGTATGAAGTGAGATGAAAGCTTTCGCTCAGCGATCGAGTGAGCGATGCTAAGTGAAAGGTGCAGTGAGCGAAGGATACAACGTGTCCTTGGAAACAGTTGATCGCTGTGTAAATGTGAGAGCGATTTACAACAACATAATTCTGCTTTGTTATTGAAAGCAAAACAACATTAACTTTTCAGCAGCATGGTAGATGCTAGTACTGTGATTGATATTATTTACGTTAAAACATCAAAATATATGTTAATTGGATTAAATTGTGAGATAAAGCTTTAGGTGGTGAATGAATGTTTGCCTTTGTGAACGCGAGTTGGCTGACAGGGCTGTGAGAGTTCATGTACGCGCTGAGAAGCTGGGTGAGGCCACACCAACGCGGCGACGTGGAGGTTGGAGGAGGGAAGAGGTTCCCGCGGCAGTTTGAATCATAGGTATCTTCATGCGGGTGGCCACACAAGACTATCGGGACGGCTCGACCCTCTGCAGTTGCCACCAGGCGATTGTAAGGGTGAGGCCACACCAAACGCGGCGAGCGTGGAGGTTGGAGGGAAGAGGTTCCCGCGGCAGTTTGAATCATAGGTATCTTATGCGGGTGGCCACACAAGACTATCGGGACGGCTCGACCCTCTGCAGTTGCCGCAGGCGATGTAAGGTGAGGCCACACCAAACGCTGGCGAGCGTGGAGGTTGGAGGGAAGAGGTTCCCGCGGCAGTTTGAATCATAGGTATCTTATGCGGGTGGCCACACACAAGACTATCGGGACGGCTCGACCCTCTGCAGTTGCCGCCAGGCGATGTAAGGGTGAGGCCACACCAAACGCGGCGAGCGTGGAGGTTGGAGGGAAGAGGTTCCCGCGGCAGTTTGAATCATAGGTATCTTATGCGGGTGGCCACACAAGACTATCGGGACGGCTCGACCCTCTGCAGTTGCCGCCAGGCGATGTAAGGGTGAGGCCACACCAAACGCGGCGAGCGTGGAGGTTGGAGGGAAGAGGTTCCCACGGCAGTTTGAATCATAGGTATCTTATGCGGGTGGCCACACAAGACTAGCGGGAGGGCTCGACCCTCTGCAGTTGCCGCCAGGCGATGTAACATGTTTTAAAATACCGCGGCGGTTCAGGCGTCTTCAACCGAAACAACCCCATTTTCTATATGATTAGGGAGGGACTATGTTACTTGAATGGTTACTTCCCTTTATTGATTATATTGATAACTATGTTGTGAAGTTAGTTCCCGTATTAAGGAACTTTCATTTGTAACCTAGAAATTGTTTAAAGCATATTATCATTGTTAAGTAACTGATATTAGCATAGAAACAATTAAGTTTTAAGCGACTACATTTATTATCTATTCAGTAAAATATCGAGTTAATTATTCCATATTTGTAATGCATGCTTAAATTAGCAGTTATTTTAGCACCTCTCATTTGTGTACTTTCAGAATGCGTTCAATGAGTTCTTATATAGTCTAAATACTTTCCCAGGGGATGAGTTCATCACTGAATTTAAAGTGAATATAGAAAAAGGACCACACTACGTGCAGATGAACTGGCAATCAGTTGCCGAAGTGTCACCTGTTCAGCGGTAGTGGCTACATAAGAATCATTTAATTGGGGGAGGTGTTTCGGAAGAGAGCTTGGTGGGATCCCTGTGATCCATTCCATAAAATTACTTTTTTTCAAGAAATGGAAGAGGAGTAGAACAAGTGGCCCTCAGATGTTAGCCATCGGTGTCATGCATTCGACCCCCTAAGGGTGAGGCCACACCGGGCGCGGGGAGCGTCGAGGTTGCAGGCGCGTCTCGGGCGGGAGAGCAGCGTCAAAACTACACATGGCCACACCAGAAACGCCACCCTCCCTCCTTCCCTCCCGCGCGTCACTCTCAGCAGTCTAAGATATACTTCTTTGCAAAGTAACGTTTGGATAGGAAATTGCCTTTAATAGAAATCGTAAGTGTCAAACTTGACGATAGAGTACGTACCCAAAGGCCCAAGGTTCTTTGGGTTCTTTGCTTGGCAGTGAATTTTGTGATAATAAAAGGTTAAAATCCATATATATATATTTTTACTTCCCATATAGTTATTACTTTAAGGAAGTGAAAAGAAAATGTGGATTTTAACTTTTCATTATTGCAAAACTAACAGCATATAGGGTTACTTCCTTAAAGATACTTAGAAAAACAAAAGAGCGAGAATTAATTGCAAATTATATAAGACGTATAATTGATTATTGTCTGAATTATGTTGAAATAAAACGATTTACCGGTATTTAAAACAAATAGTTTAATGGAAACTACATAAAAGAAAGTAACACAAGGAAAAATCAGTTTTTGCTTCATTGTTAACATAATAAAGAAAGTACAAAGTACCACGAATATTTCATAAATAAGTGATACTGCTGCACTGAGGATTCGTATAGTTATCAAGTCTATGCAGCTGGACAAGGATTATTTGTGTGGCTGAGTGCATAATAGTTGGCACCTTTAAGTTTTTGGGGGTCGAATGCATGACACCGATGGCTAACATCTGAGGGCCACTTGTTCTACTCCTCTTCCATTTCTTGAAAAAAAAGTAATTTTATGGAATGGATCACAGGGATCCCACCAAGCTCTCTTCCGAAACACCTCCCCCAATTAAATGATTCTTATGTAGCCACTACCGCTGAACAGGTGACACTTCGGCAACTGATTGCCAGTTCATCTGCACGTTAGTGACCATGTCAAGTCGGAGGGTATATTTACGTAGTGTGCGGTCCTTTTTCTATATTCACTTTAAAATTCAGTGATGAACTCATCCCTGGGAAGATTCAGACTATATAAGAACTCATTGAACGCATTCTGAAAGTACACAAATGAGAGGTGCTGAAATAACTGCTAATAATTTAAGCATGCATTACAAATATGGAATAATTAACTCGATATTTTACTGAATAGATAATAAATGTAGTCGCTTAAAACTTAATCGTTTCTATGCTAATATCAGTTACTTAACAATGATAATATGCTTTAAACAATTTCTAGGTTACAAATGAAAGTTCCTTAATACGGGAACTAACTTCACAACATAGTTATCAATATAATCAATAAAGGGAAGTAACCATTCAAGTAACATAGTCCCTCCCTAATCATATAGAAAATGGGGTTGTTTCGGTTGAAGACGCCTGAACCGCCGCGGTATTTTAAAACATGTTACATCGCCTGGCGGCAACTGCAGAGGGTCGAGCCGTCCCGCTAGTCTTGTGTGGCCACCCGCATAAGATACCTATGATTCAAACTGCCGCGGGAACCTCTTCCCTCCAACCTCCACGCTCGCCGCGTTTGGTGTGGCCTCACCCTAAGCGATAGCTGCGGTTACCAACACGTGATATGAAAGCTAAGTTAAAATGAATTCCCCTAACCTTTCACAGCCAAAGAATTGTACACTTCTTTTGATGTAACTATTAGTAGAACACCTACCTAGCTAGTCTTGTACATGCAATGGATCCCTGGCAAAGCTCTTCCTAGTTCTAACTAGTACTTTCTGGCAACTATCTAACACACACACTAGTGTCGTGCGAACAACAGGCTGATACTTGCTAACAGAGATTCGCTTGGCACTCTGTCCGTTACACAATAATATCTCTAAATTAGAGAAACACAGTTACTTAAAACACTTCTAAAATAACTCCTTAACATAACTTGAAGCTAACAATGGTGATAATCATAATAATATTAAATGAATGATATACCTTACAAACTGCGAATCGTGCTGTCTCCTTACGCTTTAATGAATGCTTTTTTTTGGGGGATTTACCCTCTTGTAAAAATTATTTACAGTTTCTAAGTTTTTAAGGGGATAATGTGATTTACAAGCTTTTAAGCAAGAGCTCCAGGGGATCGCAGCCTAGCAAGGTCTGCCACTATTACGTATGGGCCTGGCCTGATGCCCAAACGTAAGGGAAAAATTAAGAGGGAAAATATGGAGCGCTTAGGACTTACCTTCAATAACTGTAAAAGGGATTTGTTTAGTTTTTTTCTCTAGAAGGTTGCCATTGAAAACCCAGCTGATTAATCTAATTTACATTGATTTACAAGAAACATTGACTGGCCTGAGATAAAGGCAAGGCAAATTGGGCCACACATGGTCAGAGCGCCGTATAATGTCTGGACAGCTCCTATCTTTGACAATATGGAAAAGCTGGCCAAAATCAAATACTACTGCAATGATTGGTTTCCAAAATTGATAGTTTTAGCAGTAAGGAAGTGCTGCGTGCGAGGAGACGTGGAGTATGGACTCAGCTAATCTGGAAATGAGTTCCCATATTACACACAACATAAAATAAGAACTTCTTGCACAATATTTCAGCTACGAGGTCAGTCACTTCTATCTAACACTCACAGGGGGAGGAACTCTAGTGCTTATGAAATATTCAATGGAGCCTTTGTCTATCTGGGACGATCACAAGGTAGCATTCGGCTGATAGGCAGAAAAGGAACAAAGGGAGTTTTGTTTGATATGTAGGAATTTGAATTGGATAATGTGGAAGAGTTATTTGACATTGGAGGAAAAAGAACTGGCAATATGACTGTAACTCAAGACGTACTGGGTGCCGTATGTAGAGGAACTTTGGAGAAGATGGCATTGGCTTTGTCAGAGCTCAGGGCGTGCAGATAAGTGCCTTTTGTTAGGCCTATGGGCAGGCTGACTTGGACTATGTCCTGGGTCAAGGACTGGGCTGAACTGAGAGCGTCGTCGGGCACGAATCTTGGGTGTTGGGGCAACATTTTCCCCCCATGGGCAGGTCATCCTGGAAACAGACATACGGCCAGTGAAAGTTCACAGTTTTTTAAGGGATCTTAGAGTAGGCCTAATAAGTACATAACTAACTACACACTCCCCTTTGGATACATCCCTAAAACTTAATGAGTTTTTATTCCCCCGCTACCTGACTGGCGCCGGATATGATTATGTCAGGTGATAGGAGAATAAATGCCTGCTCTTCTAGAAAATGAATAATTTACTGACTGTTGGGTAGACAAGGTGATCTACAAACGTAAATATATATATATATATATATATATATATATATATAATATATATATATATGTATATATATAATGTATATATTATATTATATATGTATATTATATAGGTATATATATATATATATCTATATATATATATATATATATATATATAGGTATATAATATATATATCGTATATATATGTATATTATATATATATATATATATTATATATGTATATATATATATATATATATATATATATATATAGTATATGATATATATATATATATATATATATAAATATATATATATACATATGTATATATATATATATATATATATATAATATATCTATATATATGTATATATGTATATATATATATATATATATATATTATATATATATATATATATATATATATATATATATAGTCTCATATGAGCATTCTAAGGAATTCACTGTTTGTAAATTATCCAACACATCAAAACACTTAAGGCTGTACTTTTTGTGCATCTAACTGCCTGGCACTCATTATCGACCCAGTTTTCAGTTTATCCTATATATCATATATGTCTAGTGCTCATTCCCATTACACACACACACACACACACACACACACATATATATATATAAAATATATATATATATATATATATATATATATATATATATATATATATATATATATATACAGGTATAAGCCATGAGGAAAGGTAAACAACGGAGTTCTGTCTGTTAAGTAAAGGACGTCAAGTCGAAAAATCTTGCAGAAAATCCGTTGTTTATCCTTCCTTCGTGGCTTATACCTTTATTTATGGATTTATCACGTTCCAAACTTTCGTGATTCAGTTATACATACATTCATATATATATATATATATATATATATATATATATATATATATATATATATATATATATATATGTATATACCTTCTAAAAAAATCCACAGGATATTGTATATTTCAAAATGAGGTTATTTCCTTACCATCAAATACCAATTAAGAGAATTCGAACTAAAAAGCCAGATATTGTAAGGAGATAAGTTTACTGTCACAGTATATATAGCTTCATTAGAGATGGAATACTGACCTATAAAAAGTTTTGCTGTTTTGAAATGAAAGTTAGTTTTATTTTTCTCATTACAGATTTTGGTCAAATCTCTTCCAGAAGCATTTGACCCTTTCCAGACTGAGAGCATTGGCCCTTCCTTGGTCACCTCTGCCCTGAGGGAGTTGTGCCCAGGGAATCTGACCAGCAGCACTTACTCTCGACGCCTCTCCAATGCTTCCAATGACGACGAAGTGTCTGCGTACCTGGAAGACACTTCGCCATACTTTCAAACTCCCGAAATATGCTCTAATCTGACCATTTTTCCTGAGAAAATGTTTTATCCCATTGGCTTCCATTTCAACACGGGAGAAAGATACCTCTTATTCAAAAGAGGTCATGGTTATGGACAAAAATTCTTGAGGACTTCAAAGGCATATAGTTTGCATCTCTATAGTTCTCTGACCTGGATGGAGGAAGTTATGTCAGGTGGAGATTCCATTATGGAGGAAGCCATGAGGAGAAACTGTCCCAGTGTATATCATTACATAAAAGGAACTGATGGACGCCTTTGAAAAAGTCTCCCAATTTACTTATATTACTGTATGCACAAATTAGTTGTTAATTCTCGTAAAAACTTGACTTGGAGACCTAGAAAGTAAACACTGTTTTTAATTGTTACATTACTTAACTGATACTTTAATGGCAGTGATTTGTTAAATCCTACATCTAACCTAATGACTGAACAGAGACTATCAATACTGACGTATGTTCATAATGAAGTTGTACCTATGTTATATTTATAGTCCACCATAATTCACAAGTGCCTGAGATGTGTATATTAACACAATATGGCCTTTGAATAATCACTGTTACCAGTTTTTTCTTGACTTCGAATATTCAAAGTTTACCAAAGTTGCTCACCTTTCAATAACAATTTGTTTCTAAGAGCTCCTTTAAAGTAGGGGGTTGGTGTGACTTTTCATCAGTGACATTCACTTCAGGGTGTGGCATCTCTGACTATGTGAGTTAGGGTGGAAGACTCTTAAGCCTTGACAGACAACTCCTCATGAACAGGCACTCTAAAATTAAACCACTGTGTGGAAGGGATCCTCAGCCTTGGTAGGCAACCCTTCAATACGCAAACGTTACTCTAAATTGCAAACTTTGTTCCCAAACCATAGACTGTGCCATAGTCATTATACCGTGGCCTTCCATTGTCTTGGTTTTGGGTTCAGTTACTTGAAGGGACAATCAAGCACTTTTCCTCTTTTTTGTTCACTTTCCAGTTTTTTTAAAAAATGTGGTTAGGGCAGGCTGTTGAGGAAGCAAAAGTTGCCTGGTGGATTATGAGGAAAGTGCCTTCTTCTTTACCTAATCTTTTCCTTCTCAGCTCTTTATAATTTTTTAATCCACCCTGACTGCCCTCCCCCAGTATTGTGGCAAACCTGGCAAGGTTTCCTGGCCCCTTCTTGTTGGCTAGTTGCTTCCGGTACTTGTTCAATGACATATAGTTATCTTTATCCTTATGATGAAATTATTGTAAATAATGTAAATACTATTATTGCTGAGTTTTGTCGTTTCAGATGGAATAAACTTTTACTTCTCCCACCAGCTATCATCTCTCTCTCTCTCTCTCTCTCTCTCTCTCTCTCTCATTAGTTTTATTTGAAATATATTGGGATTAATAACAATAACTTTAAGAAGATGCAAGTCATGGATGTGATTCTTGTATTCGGTTTTTCATGTAGTCCGTCGATCGGTCCAAATCCCGACTTCTGCAGACCAGGTTAAAATGGGCATTTTATCAACAGAGCAGCTACAGCAGGTTCCTCTGGTGCTTCCACTCGACGGCTTCAGGAAATATGAGAGAAATCTGAATAGCACAGCAGATATGTCATCTTGAGGAAACTTATTGAGAAGTACCATTACTATCACTTGTGACTGAGCGAACCATTCACCTCAAATTTTTATTGGTACTCACAAAACAGGTCGTCTGTTGGACGGGTAATATTAGTCAAATGAGTGAGTGTGGATTTTGCTCTTAGAATCAGAAGAGAAAGGCAGATTAACCTTTCGGGTCACATAACATTAATCATTTATTGGTCTTCCAGATGAGGGAGAATGACATATTGTCAGAGATAGTAATTGAAATATTCTCATCATTTTCCTGAGAAAAAAAAACCGACGAAAGAAATACACCTGGCTCATATTTTGCTTTGTTTGTCTGGTGAGCATGTTCAGATACTTTCATTTGGGGAGCATGTTGATTCCCAGTCATTTTGCTAGATCCAGGGAGCCTCTTGGCAGGATTCCGAGGGAGGGCGAATGGTACGACCTGCTGTGTCCCCGATATCATCTCCCAGAAGATGGCCAAGCCCTCGCAGCTCAAATGGCGGCCCCGAATGAGGACTCGATTATCTTCACGCAGACGTCTTGTGGTGATTATTTTCGCTTTTGGGACGGACCGTCAGGAAAAACAGTGCATTGATCTTCTTTGGAACTTAGGATCACCAAAAGGTCGTTCGTAAGATATTATCTGATGCTCAGAAATCTTAAGGCATGTAATACTTTTTGTTGTTTGCATAAAAGATGTATCAGTATGCTGATGAAGGAAATGGATAGGAGACATTATGTTTATTAACCCTGGATAGGTTTCACTATATGGTACCCCATTAAAGGTGCGTGCAGGTTGAGCTTGACTCGGGCGCCCAGAAGAATTTGTGAAAATTATATTATTATTAGAATTCTATACAACATTTTAATTTCTAAAAATCAATTTCAGCATTGACAAAAACTACTGAAAAGATAAATAATACCCATCTACAAAATTAAAATATTTATTACAAATATATTAAAAAAAATAAGTATATACAAAATATAATTTACAGAAATATTTACAAAAAAGGCAAAATAACCATATACACACACAAATTTAGGGAATCCTTCCAAAATCTACCTATTTACAATATGTGATGCCATAGAAGGTGCCGGATCTGTAGAGTAAAAAATGGGAAGGTTTTTGGCAAAAAAAAAAAAAAAAAAAAAAAAATTGTCAAAATTTTCACGAATTTTTTTTGGTAGCTAAATTAAATAGGAAGTGTCTAATATATAGAATAAACTCATATTACCCTATAATAGAATTATGTAAAAAAAAATCTGCACTAAGATGTAATTTGCTGTTATATCAGGGGCCAAATTTAAAGGTATTTTTTTTTACCTAGTTTCACCATGAAAATTTCTTATAAAAATCGTTGTAACCATCATTTATGCATGAAAATCTACCAGAATACCACAACTTCTATAGAGAACAAGAATACCTTTCGGATATGCCAACAAAATGGCCGCAGTCGACTCTTACTCTGACGTCCACACCTACCACCTGAAATGGAGAATTTGAATGTAAATTTCAATGTGTTATTTACTTATCTGATTATGCGTGGATTTGCATAAAACTAAAATGGTGGCTTGCTGGATGTTTGAACATTATTTTGCAGCTATTAAAAAATCTGACCTAAAAAACTTAATCCAATGTAAAGGTCATTTGTTGACCTCCAAGTTTCACCAGGAAATTTTCTAATCAAAATCGTTGTAATTAGTATAAAATATATTTATATATGAAAATCTACCAGAATATCACAAATTCTATAGAAAACAAGCATATATAGCGATATGGCAACTTAACTTTCGGATATGTCCGCAAAATGGCCCCTGGCCACGCTAAGTGCAATGGCCAAATTTGCTACCTGAAATGGAGGAAGGGTATGTCAAGTTCAAGGTGTTATTAGTTATCTAATTATTCGTGGATTTGAATGAAACTTTTATGGTGGCTTGCTGGATGTTTGAACATTATTTTGCAGCTATTAAAAAATATCTGACCCAAAAAACTTAATCCAATGTAAAGGTCATTTATTGACCCCAAACTTTCACCAGGAAAATTTATCAAAATTGTTGTAATTAGTATAAAATATGATGAAACTTTTATGGTGGCTTGCTGGATGTTTGAACATTATTTTGCAGATATAAAACAAATCTGACCAAAAGAAATTTTTCGAGAGAGAATAATTTCGAAAATTTGGGAATAATTTCGATAAAAATGAAAAATTATTGCAATATTTTAGGTAAAAATGGATGACATATATTTTGTAAAGATTAGAATTATAGTATTTATGCAAACAAGTAGTAAAAAAAAGAGAGTTTCATGATGTAACTTACCTATATAGTATAGACGCACTTTGGACATAAGACAGTTTGATGCTGCAGGCAGACGGGCTTGTTTTACCACAAACATGCTGTGTTTGTTTGTGGTCTTCCCAAGATGGACAGCTTTGGCAGCAAACACGCTTGGGCAGCTTGACATGGCCAACGGCAAGAGGAGGTCTGTGTTCAAGCTCAGCCAGCCTGAACGTTTCCGCCATCAGCGCACACAGGGGCTTCGACAAGTTGGTCAACGTGAACTAATACCACCAATGACTTACAAGGGGAGCACAAAATTCTAGGACGACCTCCTTGAGGAACCTTCACCTTGTCAAACTCTTTGATGATGGCAGGGACAAATAGAGAATATAAGAATTCACCATAATTATATCAATATCCCGTAGAAAAGACAAAGTGGCCAGCCTCGTGTCTTACGAACGCAATATGATGTAGAACACATCTGATCGAATGTGTCTACAACACCCCCCTTTTGTGGCATGATACAGGGAACTCAACAGCATCACCTTTTTAGTCCTGCTGACTTGCTGACATTGAAGAGTCAAATTGTATTCGTAATGAACATGGCCACTGAGTCCTTGACAGGAAGTACCTTCTCAGAAAGTTCCTTAGGAATATAAGGTTTCTGTCGAATTCTTCTGACAATTAGCCACCACATGGTCGAAGAGTTTCCAGATTGGGGCAAGGCGATCTGTCCTCGCCCTCTCTGCTCTGGTGGCTGAATTGTCGAACTCAAGAACTCTCGTCAGCAGGGCAAAAGGATGCTACACTCATCGTATACCTATACAAAGGATTGCCCTGTGAGGTCCCATATGTCACTTGTTGTGGTATGATTGTCTGCCCTCACTGCCGACATTATTAGAATTCCAATGAACGCCTTCAGTTCCCTCAGGTTCATGTCCCTGAGGGCAACATTGCCCTTATGATGGTAATTATTCCTCAAAATGGCAGGTGCTCATTGGAACGCAAAACAATCTCGGTGAGCGTGTGGTCAGACAAAAAGAGCAAGAATATGTCGCTCACTCTTATCGCCCCAGCAGTGACATGGGTGGGACCTTCCCCCAGGTTCAATCCTTGGCATAAAACATGTGGGGGAGAGAAGGATTAGGGTCTCTGTGCCAGTGGGTACTATCACGACCCTCAACAACACCTCAGGATCCTACACACTGGATATGAGCACCCTTGGCTGGAGGTCACCCTCCTCCTCCTCCTGCTTCTAACTTCGACCGGGGTCAGCATGTCCTCAGCTCGAGAGGTTGACGGTCCTGGTGTAGGTGTCGTTCTGGTTGGTGCTGTTGTTGTTACAACAATGGGCACAGTCCCACTAACCCTTGATGACTCCCCCCGTCGGTGTTGTCCCTATCCCCCTGGGAGAGGTCTAGAGGTTCAGCCTTCTCTTCCCTCTCCTCATCTCCCTCCAAAACAGCTTGTTCCGCATCCCCATCATCAACATCCTGCTCTTCCACAAAGATGGTGGTTGCCTCCTCCTCGCCTTCTGACTCGTCAATCTCCAGGTTGTCCTCAACATCACTTTCAAATTCATTGAGAAGTGCATTGATTGCATCCTCACCCAGAGATTGCTGTCATCTGGAGGCCATTGCTGATAACTGAAAAAAAGCAAAACATCATGAAATGGCATTTGAGGGAAACTCGAACATGGCAATTACATACACGATCCACCCACATATTTACAAAACTATGCTAATTAGCTAATATGCACACTGTTCTATATAAGCAATGTTTACCTAATAACTTTGTTTTGTGAAATAAAAATTCAGAAATTTGCACTTGAAGGAAATTGGACCATATGGCAATTTAGGGCATCTCAGCCAATGCCCCAGGCATGCACGTGATAAACACACCATCCTCTCACATATTCTTATAAAATACAAAATATACTAATTAGTTATTTTGTACTCTGTCCTACATGAATTTAATAAGTAATAACTTTGCTTTTTGCAAAAAACACAAAATTTGGCACTTGAAGGGAAATGGACCATATGGCAACTTAGGGATCTCAGCCAATACCCCGGGCATGCACGTGATAAACAAACCATCATTTCACATATTCCAATAAAACAAAACTCTACTAGCATGAACACTGTTCAATATGTGAGATTTACCTAATAACTTTGCTTTTTGCAAAAAAAACAAAAACAAAAACAAAAAACATAAATTGGCACTTGAAGGAAAATGGACCATATGGCATCTCAGCCACTCCCAAGGTCACACATGTGATACACACACCATCCTCCCACATATTCCAGTAATACAAAACTGTACTAATTAGCTACTATGGCACACTGTTCTACATGAAATTGATTACGTAATAACTTTGCTTTTTGCAATAAGAAAAAAAAAAAAAACAGACCTTGGCACTCGAAGGGAAATGGACGATATGGCCATATACGGCATGTCAGCTAATGCCAAAGGCATTCATATGATAGATACACCATCCTCCGACATATTCCAATATTGCAAAACTCCACTAACATGAACACTAGTTCAATATGCGAGGTTTACCTAATAACTTTGCTTGCCATAAAAACAGAAATTGGCACTCGAAGCCAATGGGACATAGGCATATATGGCATTTTCAACCACTCCCAAGGTCATGCACGGCATAGACACAACATCCATCCAGACTTCCCAACACAACAAGAAACATGACTATGCAACACTGTTTCATTGAGAAATGGTTACGTTATAAACTTTGCTTTTCAATCACCTACCCGTTAATGGTGCGTGCGGGTTGATCTCGACCCAAGTGATTCTCAGAAAAGGGGGAAGCACTTGAGGCAGACAATAGGCAGCTCTGCACACGACCGTGGCTTGTAGACCAGTGACACTTGCAGGTTGATTACGCCAATCTGCACGACCCGTCGCACATATCCAAGGTTAAAAAGCAAAATTACATAAAGGTCAAAAACGTCATAAAGAAGGTTGGTGCAGATGAACCCAAGTGTTCTGTGACCTTTGGTTGCGTAAAGCAAATTCAGAACATTAAAAACTGACCAGAAGTAGCTGTAAGGGTATTGTATAGTAGGGGAAGTGTAGGAGAAAGATAGAGAACAAAATGATGGAAGAGGAATTAGCAATGATACGTGTTGGAGGTGGGAATATGTTCGGGGCAGCTGGATCTTCAGCAAAGGTCTGGAAGGTGTTTCTGCTCTTCCTTCCTTCCTTTCTTTCCGAGTTCTTTCATCGGCAGTTATTTGAAGACGGCCCTTTTGTAAAGACAAAGTTCAAAGGTGGAATGCATATTATGTCCACCACACATACTATAATATACATTAATATACATTAAAACATACCCATACACATCTGTAACACACACACTTATTAAATATTTCTACATGGAGCCGTTTCCCCTTAACGAGTGTATTGCACAAACTGCTGAGAACTATAAATCTGAAGTGAGATTAGAAAAGCTATTCACTGGTAAAGTTAATGTATTTTCCTAAACTTTGCCACTAGAATTGATCGGAAGAGTCGCATGCAATGAAGTGGAAGGAAAAGCCAGTTGAGGAATAAAGTAGTTAAATGTGGAATGACTTCTGGTGCCTAGAGGAGTCTGGTAGATATGAACAGAGGGACATTAAAGGGCACTGATATAGTGTGCTTTGACTGTTAATGTTGAATGAGGAAGCAATGTAGGTAGGGATGGAAGACTGAAAATTCCACATTTACCGAAAGATAAAGTGCTTGAAAGTTTGCGTGTAGTATATAAGGCATTAGCTTAAATAAGGCAACACCTTCCCGGGGCCAGTCGCAATCCTCTACATACTCGTAAAGTATTAATATTAAGGGACACCAATGTTGCGCTGTAAGTAGTAATGGTTTGAAATATAGACATAATATGCCCAAAGGGAAACGAGAGCCTTCTGAAGGAGTGGGGACTCCATTGGAGTGAGGAAATACCCAAATATGGTCGGTGAGCTCTCTTTTCTTGAGGCCAGAAGAAAGTGAACGAGAAGGTTGTTGGAAGTCTGAATCCTAACCTGGCTCGGTTTTGATGATGTATATGATTGTCTGCGCTAGGTGATATGAGTATGAAGGTAGTACCGTAGTGGTGGAACTTTTTTTACTATACATGATTTGACAGGTTTTTTTAAAGTGTTTTGGAAAGAAGCTTGAATGTTGGAATGCATGATTTTCAAAGAAAAGTATTCATTAGAATACTTAGGAAATCGAACAGTTCTGATGATGCAAATAGTTTGCGATTATGCGTTAGTACAGAGTAAGTGGAAAAGTGTATGAGTATCACTGGGGAGAAAAGGAGGTGAAGGACTTTGTGATCACTATTTGGTTGAAATGGAAGTCAGGTTACAGAGGATATATGCTAAAGAGGAGGGAGTTTTGAAAATGTGGCTGTAACTGTGATTAAGACGAGTGAATTTGATGAGAAACTGAGGAGAGTACACAAGAATTTGCCTCAAAAATTGTTTTCGCAGATAGGTTTGGAAGGAGTTGCAAGAGAAGTACGAAACATTTGAGGATGGTAGGTAATCTAGCTTAACGAGAGAGCAAATACAAGGAGAGGCGACAATGTACAAATGTGTTGCAAATGGAGAAATGCTGTATGAAGTGCATGTAGACTTTGGTCAAAGGAGCATTTTGAAGATCTTTTAAATGTAGAGAGAGGAGAGGCAGAGCTGATTGGGCAGTAGCGGAAAAGTTTACTCTCAGATTCAGTGTTTGTGGAAATGATTGTCAACTGTTTTGATTTTCATCTGCGCTAAACTCATCCTGGGAGGGACCACAATTTTTGTTGACCATTTGCGCCTATCAATAATTTCTATTTCTGTGTAGAAAATTTATTTTGTTACTTTTTCTAAGCTGAATCATTGTGATCTTATTTAGTAGGAAATGATGAGTTGATGTCAGATGTATTATTCCTATCAAAAATCAGTTAACAGAGATATAAACTTTTAAACCATCCAAAGCTAGAATAAACTCCTTTTTAATTTTATATATATTATTTACTATTTGTGGTCCAATTACTAAAGAATGTATCGTAGGGGAAAAGGTAAAAAAAAAATAATAAAAAAGCTCTGGTTGAAATTTTTGACTCAAGGTTCGAAAAGCAATTTTCCTTAAATGTTGGTGTAAAGTTATTGTTCATGATGAGAGACTGATAATTCCTCCATTTTTCAGCTGAGCAATAATTTCCACTATATTTCCAAAATTCATAGAAGAAAGAAAGCTACAGACCAAATGGAAAGATGGAATGATCTAAAAGTAGACATTTTTATATTTAAAAAAAACCACAGTTGTAATACATTTCCCGTTTAATATCCAGTTGCTGCTATTGTTGCTAGCTGTGGAGGAAAAGTACGAAAAATTTAATCATTCTCTCACTCGCTCTCTCTCACTTTGATGTCAGTTGGCAGAGAAGCGATGTTTACTCTGTAATTTTACTGTGCAAGATATTATTGGTTTAAGCTTATTTGTATTGCATAGGAGAATGTTAAGGAAAAAAAAGGAATAGTAAACAAAAATGAGTTAATGACGTGCTGACAACCGACCCAGTAGTACACCCAGGAATTTTCTTTTCCTTCAAGCCTGCAACTTTGAAGATAAGAGATAATAGAGACAAGGAGTGTGTGGATGCTTGCGTTGAATCGTGTCTGTATATTCAACAAACACCCCAACATCTTGCGTCCTTTGTTTCCGCAGGCATGTGCCATTGAGAGTGCAGCTTGCCACTATCGCTACCAGTCAGTTACTGTTTACGTCACTGCTCCCTTACTTGATATGTCACATACCCTTGATAAAGGTACCCTGTGGTGTTAAATGTAAAGTTCCTGTCACTTTTTGTATACCAAAGGATGTGGGGTTAGAGTCCTTTTTATTATTATCAAACTTCACTTCCAATGAAATTCATATTTCTGTCCATGCCATTGTTATTAAGCACTGTTTCACCAGTGTTTAATAAAATTAGATAAAACAAGTAGTCTCTTCCTGGGAATCCACTATCTTTATCTGCTGCCTGCCTAAGTTTCCAATAATGTTGACTCTCATGGTTGAGGCTCCTACCAGACCTCTTCTGGGATTAGTAGTTCTTGTGAGCTTCCTCCTCGATGATGGTCGCACTCAGGCTATCTCCTCTTTTATGACACATGCTGCTGCTTCTTTTGCTTCCCTTTCATTGTAGCGATTAACCACCTCCTTGACTTGTATACCCTCCCAACTGCAACATAGCTTGTTTGCTTCCATTGGTAATAGCACTAACACTTTCTGTCCGCCCTTGAACGAACAGCCTCTGGCCCTCTGGGATGCTCCTGGTATTCCTGTGTCACTATTAATTCTCTTGGAGAAGTCAAAATGTACTGGTAGCCATTTCACACTTTATCCTTGCAGTCCCTCATCAATAATTTCATTGTGGATCTACACTGGAACTCTCTTGGTTCTTCTGTATGGAAGCATAATCGGTGAAAATCCTGTGCTCATCAAAGTACCTGTAAATATGCAAATATGACTGCTGCTAGAAATTAGACCCATTCCTTTAGTCTCTCTTGGTACATCTTCAGCATAGATTTCAGCATACTGCTCATCCTTTCACACAATCCATTGCATTTTTTTGTCATATGGAATCAAAAACAGCTGCTTAGAGCTCACATTCCTCATTATCTTGGAAGTAAACTAAGACTCTTGATCGCTTAGCACTTCTTTTGGAAATTTTACCCTACAAAAAACTTCAAGTAGCATCTTCTGCTAAACTTATTTTATATTCTACGGTGTTTGCCATAGTCAGGGTGTATATGTTGCCCTTCCCCAACACTAACAATACAGAACCAGTCAGGTCTACTGCTTACTTTTGAACAACTCTTCAATCAGCAGTATCTTCCTTAACAGTAGTTGGCTAGTACACCACCCTTGTTGCAGTCTTGTAGCAAATGTTGTAGGCCCAGCAAATCACTCCTGGCCAATGAAAACTGCTTTTCATACACCTATAGTCTTTATAAAACTAAGATGACCACCATCAAAAGACTCATGGGACCAGCTTCATCACTTGGGCCCAATATATCCCCAAACAGGATTTTCTGTACCTCTTTAGCCCATTGGTCCTGCATTTTGTCATTTTTAGTTCTCACCAACTGCTTAGCTAAAATGAGTTCCATCTGTTGTGTTTATTTGTTCCACTCCTATATGTAGAATGCTAAAGCCTATACAAATGGCTTGATGCTGACTTTGGTACTAGCCTTTTCCAATTCTATATCTGCATCATTTTTCTCTGACTTTGGTCTTCTTATACCTGCATCTTTCTTGACCATTTCCCCCTCAGCTTTAATAATTTCTTGGGGGTCATTTATGCTTAGAATGTTTCCAAGAACAGTTTCATTAATATGATTTGATTTAGGCACATAGCAAGTAACCTTACTTCTTAGTGTGGAATGTTTATATAAATCTTAGCAATGGGATATCTGTGGATACTTCTGTCATTGAGTACACACACCCACTTCATATTGGTCATTTGGTCCTCAAGTTACCAAACTTCTAGGTACAGTGCACTTGTACCCATCTGTATCTTGTAGGACAGTTAGCTTTACCTTACTTTATAATCCTCACTAATAGGTATAGTATGGTGCCTCTTCCTCTGCTACTCTGATAAGCATGCTCTCAATACAATGAGTAGTTATGCTCCATCTGACAGCTTTGTTGTATCATATTTGGCATAATCTTCTAAATGGTGATAAATGCAAAATGGATATCCTCACATATGATATCGAACGCCTCCCTCGGTTCTTCCACTACTGTAGCACTTGTTGGGCTGTTGCTGAACTTACAAAACTCTTTAACACCTGAAACACATTTGTTTGCTGTGTCCTGCTTTGTGACACATAAAGTACCCACATTCACTACTTCAACTTGACTTTATTCCCAACTAGCACACAGTTCTTGGCTAAGTGTCCCAGCTTGTGATGCACAAAGTACTCAGCTTTACTTTTGAAATTCTTGGGTCTCTTTATACCTCAACTAGACTTTTTGTTGAGATCTGGCGTTCAACTATGCTTATCTCATGAGCCTCCATGAACCACTCCTCAAGAGCACCATATTGGTAGTGGCTCTCGGTAGGCTTCCCATGAGAAATAAAACTATCTTGGTCAAATGTGCCATATCATCAACTCTTTTTCTGCATTAAGCCATTTCAGTCCACTTTTGAAATATTTCTGCAGTCTAGCTACACACTGATATGCAGTGTCATGCTGTTCTGATCTAGACTCATGGACTTTCTTCCTGAATCGCTCCTCTGTCATCTCATATCTCTTTAAAAGTGGTCTCTTTAGGCTATCATGAAGCAAAGCTTCATCCGTATGAATACTATAAAATAAACTTGTAGATCTATATCTGTTAGTAGTGGACTTAGAGAAACAGCTCACTCATCTGTATGCCAGCCTTGGCTCTTTGCACTGAATCAGATGTTGAGTCTTTATTCTTTGTGGTTTAGGTTCCTGCTGTCTTCCAAACTTCTGTCTGTCTTTTAGCTACTTCTTTTGTTTGCTGCTTTCTTTATGCATGGCTAGGTTTTGTTATTTAGTTATGAATTCCATCTTCTTGTCCTTCGAACCACATCTCCACATCCAATTATGTGAGTCTAGTTTGGTCACCATGATGAAGTACAGGATATTCACCTCATGGGATAACACAAAATGAATCTCACCAAATTTCAGGAAGTTTTACTCTGTTCTATCTTGGTCAAGGCACCAATTTTATGTCATCCAGTGGGTAAAAAAAAGGTCTGACAGGGGTCTTTTCCTAGGAATGGCTTCTCACATTGTACTAAAGGTATCATAAATTCCTTTGAACTGAGACGCCTGATTGCTCAGGTGCTTATGGATTCTCCCCCTGCTCGAAGGTAGCAAACTAGATTTTTCAAGTAAAAATCAAAAACCCTTCCACTTGACACAGCATCATCATGCAATAATGTTTATATCACGTGTCTAATTTTAGTAGACCAGAAAATTTTATATTCATTGAAGATAAGAGGGAAGTTAGAAATTATATTTTGAAAGCATTGTTTTGTTTTTCCCTTCTTAAAATCAAACTTATAAACTATTTTTTCATATCAAAATTAATCTTGAAAAAGATACCAAATGATTATATAGTTTTAGATCACAATTGCAGAATCATTATTTTAAGGATATCTTTGCAAATAGTATCACAATTTTTAAAAGTAAATATATTTTTCTTAACTATACCAAACCTTACATTAGGAATTATTTCAGCGTAGGCTGGAATTCGGCTGTTAAAGTTTTTACAAAGTATTTAGGCAGTAACTACTGTCCACTAGTCGGGAGCCCCGCCTGACTGGATGTAAACATTCCACTTTGCTTTAGGCCCAGGAACAGATTGAGGGGGTGGCGTTAGGTGGGTCTATATGGAAATGACCTCAGGTTTGTATACTTAGGAAAAATACAATTTACTTAGGAAGACTCACTGATTGGAGAAAGGCATCTGAGTGAGCCTCCTATGAGCAGACTGTGTTTGCCCAACCCTAAGGTCTCCGTTCCAGGTTTGTAGAGTAAGGAGGGGAGGCCAGTGTGTCAGAGTTTGGGAACTGTGTGACCAGTAGCCAGACATCTGGACCATTTCATAAGAGGGAGGAGAGCATAGCCTTTTATGAAAAGCAATCAAGAACCTTTTGCAGTCGGTGGGGCTGTAAGGCAAAATATATAAGCATTTGGTTTGTTTTATGCCAAGGCTCCCTTTCCCCCCTTGCTAGGGAAAGGGATGGATACATGGTTCTATACTCTAAAGAAAGAACATAGAATGGAGCTCTGCATCAGACGCCAGTTCCAGCTTGTAATGACCGCAGCTCTCTGGCCATAAGAAGAGAGAAGAAGGAAAAGGGGGAGGTCAGTCACTCTCAATCCATGCCAACTTTTGCATGGCTCACTAAGGCGAGAGATTGCAAACTTGTCCTGTTAAAGGATCTGGGTAAGCAACACAACTTGTTGAACAGCACCACAGGGTCCCCAAGGAAGAAGTTTCCAAGGACCTGTGGCTTATATCCCAAAGGTAGAAAGATGTGAAGGCAGTCTGGTTAGCCCAAACCCACCCCCCCCTTCAGTACCTGTGGAACCGACAGGCTCTTGCAGATTGCAAGGGTAGGAGCATACTACTGACTTTATGAGCTCTTGGATGAAAGATACCGCTGTTGTCTCTCTCTTCGGAGGAGTGTGCTTTCCTGATTGCCTTATGAAGCCAGAAAGAAATATTGTTCTTGGACACTTCTTTCTTGGTCACCACAGTGCTAACAAAGAGGAGTTAACACTCAGACCGGAGATGTCGAGTTCACTTCAGATAGAGCGCTGTAGCACTCTTAACAGGACAAAGTAGCATCTAGTCAGGGTCATTACCACAAAAACCTCTGAGGAGGGGATCATAAAGGATTTTGAATCTAGGGTCAGGGACAGATTGGTTTCTGAGTCTTCCCTACGAAATCGAGCGTAACCAGTCCCTATACCCCTCAAGTGTTTCACATCATAAGAGAGACCATGAAGTTCTACTCTCTTCATCGATGCCAGGGCCAGCAGAAAGACAGTCTTGAGGGTCAGATCCCTGTCTGACAACGTCTTGTTAAGGGCTCATGCAGTTCATGAGTCAGGCTCCTTAAAATGAGAGTCATACCCCTCTCAGGTGGGCCCGAGTTCTCTGGGTGGGCAAGACCTTTCAAAGCTCCTCATGAGCAGATATCTCCATGGAGGTGGAAATATCTAAGCCTCACAGTTTCAGGAACAGGCCAAGGCTGACTAATAGCCCTTAACTACAGACACAGAGAGGAGCTTTTCTCGGCGAAGAAAGACAAGGAAGTCCATGATTTGCTGAAGAGTATACTGCTGCAGAGGACTGTCTATAGGATCCTGCCATCTCTGTTGTTGCTCAGTGAGAAAAGCCTCTCGCTCACAAGAGATAGTGAATAACTTTCAGCCATGAAGACACGGACTTTACTGCCGAGGGGTACGTTCTGTGTTACAGCTGACATAGAAGGTTTGTGCCACAGGGATTCTCCTTCGATGCCTTGGAGAGAAGAGCCAGGAGATTGGGATACCAAATGGCCTGAGGCCATTTGGGTGCCAACAGAATCATCCGAAGATTCTGGGTGGTCAGCAGCCTGCTGATTACCTTGTGAATCAGGCAGAGTGGGGGAAAGGAATAGACTTTGAGGTTGTCCCATGGGTGTTGGAACTTGTTCTCTGCAGCAGCTCATGGGTCTGGCACTATGGCACAGAAGACCTGCAGTTTCTTGTTGTGCCTGGTGGCGAACAAGTCTATGACTGCACACCTTCATTGGTTGAACAACCTTTCTGCCATGTCTGTGTGAAGAGACTACTCTGTCCCTATCACCTGATTCTGGCAACTGAGCTTGGCTGACACTACATTCCTCTTACCTGGAATGTACCTGCCAACAGCTCTACTGAGGGGCTACCTCCCACTCGTGCACCTGCAGCCCGTCAACTGATGCAGCAGGAGGGTCATGATGCCCCATTGCTTGTTGACATATTCCACCACCATGGTATTGTCACTTATCAGCGCCATGGAGTGCCCCGTTACTTGATCCTAAAATTCTTAGAGGGCCATGAAGGCTGCCTTGAGTTCTAGAATATTGATGTGAATGCAGGTTCTTGTTGCATCCATTCGTAACTCCTGCAGTCAGCAACTCCTCCAACCCTCGGATGATGTGTCTGAGAAGAGCAGCATGTTCAAAGGAGGAGTATGCAACTCCACTTCTATTAAGAGGTTCCCGTCATCCAGCCACCAGGCCAAATCATCTGTCACTTTCCTCCATCACCAAGGAATGGGAAAAGGATTGAGGGGTCCGATTTTTCGAGCCTGTGGACCCAACACTCCTATAGTCTCCACTGAAGAGACCACTAGTGAAGATGCCTGTGATGGGACTAGCTTCTCAAGGGATGATTGTTGACCGATCATGATCTGCCATAGCTGAGCTGGGCTGCTCCAGTCATGACGAAATAGCTGATCTGCCTTTGTGAACTTGCTGATCCTCGAGTCTGCAGGGAAGACTCGGCCTCAGCCTACTTCCTTATTGATCAGCATGGCCAGATACTTTATCCTCTGCTTGTGGATGAGATCTGACTTCTTGAAGTTTATCATGATCTCAAGATTGCGACAAAATTTGAGAAGACCATCCCTTTCCTGTAGGCAACCTGTGAGCTCCCGCTTGGCAGGACTAGCTATTTATCAAGATACCTCAGAAGACGTATCCCTACTGAATGGGCCCAAGCTGAAACCAGGGTGGACACTCTTGTGAAGACATGAGGGGTGGTCAAGAGTCCCAAAACAAAGTGCCATGAATTGAACATGTCCCCTTGAGGATAAAGCAAAGGTACTTTCTGGAGATCTGATGGATGGGTATCTGAAACCTTGATCTACTGAAACCTTGAAGTCTTTCTCCCTGATTGAAAAACGAACATTGAATGTGCCATTTCCATCGTGAACCGAGTCCGGCAAACGAATTGGTTTAAAGGAGAGAGATCTATCACCAGTCTCCAGCCCCCTGATGCCTTCTCCATCAAGGAGACTCAGCTGTAGAACCCAGGTGAAAGATCTCGTACAACTTCCACAGCTCCTCGCTCAGCATGGTTTGCACTTCATCTTCCAATGCCAGATCCTTGGCTTAGTAGGTTTGCACTTCTTCCAGTGCCAGATTCTTGGCAGAACAAGGAATGTACATTTTTGAAGATGAACTGAAGAGTTGGTGATGGGTGGTAGACTCAAAGGGGAGTAGATATCCCTCCCGAAGCACACCAACTACTCAGGTCTTGGCTCTATATTGCTGCCATGTTGCCCAGTGTCTCGATAGGCACTTCCCACCAGTGACAGGAGCTTCAGGGGAATGCGTCCCTACCGTTTCCCAGTCTTCTTTTCCTTACCTCGCTGGACTGAAAGGGACGTGGTTGCGCTCCCTTCGAGGGAGGAAAGGCGAAGGCTGGGTATTTCCTCCCCCCCTTCGGAGGAACAGGCTTCTTTGGAGTGGAGGAGAGCTAGCTTGGCTCAGAGGCCTAGCTGCAGTTCCTCCAGAAGACCCTGAAGTTTTTCACAACTGCTTGGTAGACAATACGGTCACTGTTCAGTTTTTCTGCTTGTCTACCGCAGCATCTACCATCTCTTTAGAAAAGAGAGTGGTAGAATCCAACCTAGCAGGGATCCGTTCCTCAAGACCATTGCCAATCTGGACCAACGGACCTGGCGACTTGATTCAGGACAGCGTCCTCCCCCTCCTCAGTACCAGGTTCTCCCACAGGTTAGCAGTCTGGTAGTCTAGATAGGTAATGGCCCGAACTCCAGACTGACACAGTCTCCCGAAAGTCAATTCCTCCCTAGGGACGATAGCCCGAGGAGACTGCCTGGAAGGTTGCCATGTGGTAGCCTCCAGGTTCACTTCCTCTTGCTGTGTGGAACAAAGCATTTTCCGCAGAAGGTGCTGCAGCGATAAGCCAGGAGTTGGACAAAGTAGCTCCGGCTCAACCTGTTTTGTTGGTAGAAGACCT
Organism: Macrobrachium nipponense; assembly: GCF_015104395.2. Lineage (NCBI taxonomy): Eukaryota > Metazoa > Arthropoda > Malacostraca > Decapoda > Palaemonidae > Macrobrachium > Macrobrachium nipponense. The sequence goes on from NC_061104.1 coordinate 37,760,551, forward strand.
TCCGAGCGCGTATTAAAAGCACTTCTGTCGAGGTAGAGGAGGGAAGTAACTTTTCCGATTGGTCAGCCTTGATTGAATTAAACTCTGTCCTCGAGAAGAAATTATTCACTTGGTCAAGGACACCTTTAGACAAAGAGGACCACGTCGCTATGTAGAGGCCATGGGATCTTTCTTAGGACCACCCCAAAATGACTAGTTGCAAGGGGTGTTCAGAGATGCAGCCGTGGTCCCTTCCCATAGGGTATTGTGCTGATGAATCAGCGCAATGACCTCTGCAAGAGTCTTCTGGATTACAGGGATGTTTGCATTCTGAGGCAAAGGACCCTCGAGTCCTTCTAGGGTATGTTCCTCTTGAGATCCTCTTGTTTTTCTGCAACTGAAAGAATCTCACCAGACCTGCTAGGACCTTTCCTTCCCTAACCACTTGAGTACACGACCTCTGGGCGGGCTAAGACCTCACTGGGAACATATCCTCATGCGGCTGAAACCTTGTTGGGAGATTCCCCCCCCCATCCCAAGCCCCTATAATAAATGTTGTTCCCCCTGGTCCCCTAGCCCCTCCTTGATGTTTAAAACCCAGAAGTTGAATTTGAAGGATCAGGTGAGGAAGATCGGATGCTCTCATTCACTCTGCTAGCAGAACTAACTGAAGGAGTGAGCCCATGACCAATCACCAATCTGTGGTGGTGATTGTTTTGCGGGTCTAGGAATGCGGTCTCGCCCTGGAGAAACGCTTCCCCCGAGGAGTGGGCACAGTGCTCATTGCATGGCAGGAGAAACAGTTGCCACCACTGAGAATGTGGCTGTGGTCCGACTGGCAAAAGCTGGTACCATCCTAACAAACATCCCAGTCCTCGACGAGGCCGAAACCTCCTGAGAGGACTGAATAGGGGACCTCCCCTACCAGTCTCACTGCGTGCATGGTCGCACAGAACCGTCATATCAACTCTGGGCACCGAGTGATCACCAGTAAGGCGTGAGTCACCTGAGCGACTCACTTCTTTTTTCCTTTCTGTGCCTGGTCGTGACTCCTATGGCTCCCAACACACTAGCCTTTTTTCGGCTTCATCTTCATCAGCTTTTTCAGGATGGTGCTAGAGCCATCAAATGCTTAAATCTGGTTAGCAGGATAGCTACCTCAGGTAGATGCCACAGATATAGGGCCCTGAGCTGTGGGCCTAAAGATAAAGGATCTGTCACAGCCATGGCATGGCAGGCAGTAGGTGTTTTACAGGGTTATTTAGGCCCATGAAGATTGTGTCTATGCGTTCCCATGCACTCCACATGTAGTGTAATAACTGAATGAAGTCAGGCTTTGGCACTACCCAGGGGGCGAACAGGTTTATTGTTTGAGTAAAATGGCTGATGGTGTTTTGATTTTGAGGCACCCCATTTTGGGGTTAGCCTGCTGCTGGAGAGTCCAGCTTTGAGTGGCACTGCTCTGTCGAGTGGCTGGGCTTGTGGCAGTATCCACACACAGGCTTCCATGGAGGATTATTTGGAGGCTGGTTTGGCTGAGAGTTAGCAGTAGTAGGGACAAATGGGCGGATTTTCATTCCGAAGGAACTGGTGGGCATTATAAGTGTCGGCCCACCAACAGCACTCTACAATGGTCTTGGGAGCCTTATCCACCAGATGGGTGGCAAGATCAGGATGGGCATACGAGAGGAAATCCTCTAGTGGAAAAGGTCCAGGATTTCCTCTGCTGAGGTGGCCTTGGAGGTGTTGGTCTGTCTACGAAGGGCTGGCGTTTTCTGACCAGGTTTGGCCAGCCTCCTTAGGCATACTTCTCCATCTCTGCCTTGACTGTCCAAGGTTATTTAAAAAGTTATTATCTTATGATCGCCTCCCGGACGAAAGGAATTTTCCCTCAATCCCTAGCCAAGAGAGCATTAAATGCTGGGTGGCACCCTTGCCTCCTAAGTGTCTCTTGAAAATGAGAGCTATTTTGCCAGGAGCAAGCTTGTAATTGTCTAACACCTGCTGAACATGGTTTGAACCAAGCTTCCGGCGGCAGCCTCGTCCCATGGCTTAATGAGAGAGCTTACGCGCTGAGCGTGGCCAAGGGACACATGCCCTAGGCTGCAATAGCAAGTTAATGTGACCTTTCTTTCTCTCCCTCTCTGCTCTTTCTGTTTCTTTCTCAGCTATGATTCATCCCTCTTCTCTTGGGCTAATCTTTTTTTCTCCCTCTCTTCCTTGGCCGCAGGTTACCCATTAAATAAGTCCTGGTTGTTCAGTCCCATATATTTCTCCAACTCAGAGAGAGCCTTAAGCTCATCAAAGGCAGCATTAGCCATCTAGTAGGAGTACAGTGCGTGGGGGGGCACTGAAAGTGGCACTGAAGGGGTTGTAGTGAAGACCTAGAAATCTTGGTAATGGTGGGCACTAGGCCTTGGAATGTCAGACAACCAACAAGCGTTTTTGGAATTATTTCATCCCTAATAGGGCTGGGAATAGCTCTAATTGATTCACAGTACCTGTGCAATCTGGCGTTCAGTCCGTCCCTTGCGACGCTCCTAATTGGCTATTGATAAGCCAATCACAGAGCTGGAAACTCGTCAGTGTCTCTCAAAACTTCACAGTCAGCATCTACTTTCTGTTTCCCTCTTGATGGATATAATCTTTCAAAAGTTAAAACTTTTATTATACCTCAGTTTTTACCCGAAGAAACGTATGTATAGTGAAATAAACATGAAAATTTTGAACATAAAACATATTCTTTCATTCCTTACATGGCCCATTGCAGTGGTATTCATCATTTACTCCAACTTGTATTTCATACAGTTTTGGTTAGCTTAAATGCCATGGATGACAATGCTACCAAAAATTGTAGGTAGGGCTATCAATATGAAAATAACGAGCAAAGATTAAGAATAAAATCTCTCTCTCTCTCTCTGCTCTCTCTCTCTCTCTCTCTCTCATCTTCGTGTAGTCCCACATCCTGCTCACGTGACCAGTCAATGACATCATCATCATGATCATGATCCCTCGATAGAAGAAGTCTTAAGGGGAAAAGAATAATAAGACTTCATTATTGTCACTATCATTATCACTATCACCCTCTCTCATATCCTATTGTGGAAATCTCTACAGATAAAAAAATTGATATTAGAGAGATATTGATACTTTAAATGGATGAAATTCATTCATCCCATTAATTTTTCTTTCACTACAATCGTTTCTCTTATATCCCTCTCATTATTCCTTTTTATTATATAATTTTTTATTACATAATGAATATATTACGATTCGTAATTCTTATATCATTATAATCAATCTAGTCATTAGCTTGATGGTGTTTAGTGATGAAATTGGGAAACACTACTTTTCTTTGGGTAAAACTGAGGTGCGGAATGAAAGTTATAACATGAAAGACATGTCCGTCATGATAGGTAAGAACGTAGATGCTGACTATGTGAAGTTTCGAGAGACAAATAAGAGTTTTAGCCTTGTGACTGACTTATCAACAGCCAATCAGGAGTGTCATAAGAGACGGGTTGGACACCAATGCACGGTGCTGTGAATCTATTTTAGTCAACAAGGACTCAGAATTTGAAACTATGAAAATGTGGAATTGATTGTCGCTAGGAAATAGAATTCATAGTCACAAGGCCTTGGTATTTAATATGCACAGCTCTTAATGCTAGCCAAACAAGAATTATGGCTTAAACATTCACCTACCAGTGCAATAGGCAATAACGAAAGTCGTAAAATAAATAATGTATGGAAAAAAAAAGGAAAAAAAAATAATTTAACCATTGGCGTTAAGCACAATAATATAAGGAATGAATATGTTTTGATTGGCAAAGAACAAGGAAATACTGGTTTGGCATAATTCACACATGCAAGACCCTGGCTACTGTAATATTTTTTCCACATGGGGAAGGAGACCTAATTGCTTATGAGAAGTATAGATACGAATTTACTCCTCTTGGAAAAAGAAGTAATAATAAGAGATACAAAGAGAGAAATGCAGTGGTATGAGGCGAATCGTGGATTTCCTTCCACTTGCATCTAGCTAAATGTTGTCTGCTTTGCGGGACATAGATTCCTAAGATAAAAATGACGAAGTAAATATGGCACTATTTTTTCCTTTTAAATAACATTTCCTATCTCACGTAATATGAAGGCATGTGCACTAACATGCAGTAATGGTAAAAGCTAAGGTGTTTGGTTAATTACGCTCTCTCTCTTCTCTTGTGGCTAAATTAGCATGCACGTGGCCCAGGAAATAACCTACCTCTAACTCTTATAGCAGTCAGAATTTGTTCACCCCTAACATTATACTAAGCTTACCTGCTATGAAAAACTGGTTTTCTCTCTTTGTACTCTTATAGGATCTTAAGCTCAGTTTCCAGATTTGTCTCTTTTCTTGAGACCAACTTTAGCAATTGCTAATCACTGATAGTTGCTATGCAGGGAATTTTTCCAACAATTCACAACAAGATCCGAATAAAAGGTCGCCAATTATAGATTTGTCCCTAGTGAGTGTGCAACTATTATGGGCACTTATCTAAATATACAAATGCCTTGATCAGGCAGGGCCAAATCCTAAACATTTTAAATAAGGCTGAGGGCCTATTTCAGGGTGAGGATTGATTATGCAAACTAAAGGTTAACTTAATTAATCATATTTAAACAGAAATTATATCATAAGATTTTTATGACACCTTATGGGTTTAAAAGGGGACATCACGGGCCCCGTAACACAAAGATGATAGTGAATCAGATCTTGTAATGAATGAACAGGTGACCAGAGGTGACTGAGCACGTGGCATGATGGAGACGTAAAGGAGGGGGAGAATCCTGGGGGCAACACAAGGTTTCAGATATTTGTTGGGGGAGGGGGCCAAAGACGTTTTTTAGTGAGCAAAGCAAGCCTAATCAACTGGGTTTTTATTTTGAGCTATTTTATATGTTTTGAAGCACATAAGCAAGGTATTTAGCAAAACTATATACTCCCACTACTGTTGGTTTATCTCATCATCAATGGTAGCTATAGTAGATTCACATCAACCCTGCATCTGATGTCTTGGCCAGTCCCTTACAATGCTCCTGATTGGCTTTTGATAAGCCTGCCACAGGGCTGGAAACTCTCGGTCTCTCTCGAAATTTCACATATGTAGGATGTATGTTCTACCTCTGAGAGATACGTCTTTCAAAAGTATTCCTCAGGAGAGGTGGAACATACATTCTTCCTATGTGATCTCTCTCGAGAGACTAAGAGTTTCCAGTCTTGTGACTGTCTTATCAACAGCTAATCAGGAGTGTCGTAAGGGACTGGCCTAAGCATCAGATGCACGTTGATGTGAATCTACTATAGTAGACAGACAAGGATCAAGAAACGTCATATTTCGAGAAATTTCTTATATTAATGATTGCACATTTAAAAAGAAAACATGATGTTACTACTTGGGGCTTGGGGGGTTGTTTGATGGGCTTGAGGCTTGGGGGGGGCTAACTTGCAGTCTTGGGGGTCAGTCCCCAATCCCCATCCAAATATCACCCCTGCCCCTTTCTAATATATCAAACTGTCTTTTACACTCCTGCTTCTGTTTTCTCAGAAAAAGAATGGGAATCGCTATTTTCTTTGATTAATCTTATTATTATTTTGAAAATTAGTTATTAGGTTAATCATTTATTTATCTTACAAAACAAATAAACATGTGTAATTAAGAGAGAGAGAAAAAAAAATTGTATTGTTATTTATTCTCCTTAAACTCAATTTTATTTGAAAATTAGTAAATTATTTTATCATAAAATGTACACGTGTAACAACTAACCCTTACGGTCTGTAACCTCTAAACCCTTCCAGCAATAACGGAGTGAGTAGTTAACATTAATTCTATATTCAGCCACAAGGCTGGCACGAGAGAGAGAGAGCTTATCTTTTAATCTCTCAGGACTGATAATCTATTTTTCTACTAGCGCCTTACAACAAAAAATGTGTTTATTTGTTGTCTTCCAAACATGTATTACTTTTATTATGAACGCACACTTACATACAAACAGTGTGCATATGTGTTAATATCAGTTTGTTAAAGGGACTGCAGATTTATTTAGGCAGTACATGTCCTATCTTTTCCTGAGAGAGAGAGGGGGTGTGGGCGGGGGCTGAACTAAGTATGTATTTATCCATCTATCTGTCATCTCTCATTCTACCCTCGGCACAGAGAGAGAGAGAGAGAGAGAGAGGGAGAGAGGGGGGGGAGGGGAAGGAGAGAGAGAGAGCGAAGACTAGGACATAGACATTATATGAGCCAGGAATTGGCAACACCTAGTACAATACTCCTTATGGGCAGAAATGTCAGTAATGTGCATCTATGACAGGTCCACCTCCCCCCTCGCATTTACAGCTCAAACAAAAGATGCAGGTTGAGTTTTTCTTTCTATAATTTTTAAATAACACTAATCTATAGAAATACATAAATATTGCAATAACAGTGTGTTATTATTATCATTATCATTATTTGAAAAATTAGTATGATTTATTAGGTAAATAAAATTTATTTATCATCAAACAAAACAAATAAGCATACGTACACATAAAACTTCTCCCATCTCAGTAAGCGAGAGAGAGAGAGAGAGAGTTACAAGGAGTTACAAGGATTAGGATGTCTCAAAGACTTGTTAGTCCATCCGAGGAGACATCGTGTGCTCACTTATCTGTAGGAGTAGGTTGTACAGTGCATTCAGTGTCCCAATGATTTCGTCTAGCTTTCTTTTAACTCTTCCACACTGTAGCTGTTTACAACTGTTGGTGGCAGTTTATTCCATGTGACACATACCTTGTATGTAAAGAAGTTCCCACAATGGGATGTGTTTGTATCTCTTCAGTTCTAGTTCCCATCCATTATTATTTCTTGTCTGGTTTTCGTTTAACGTGAATAGGTTACTGTCTACTTTTCTTATTCTTATGCCTTTCAGTATTTTAAATGTTTCTATTATTTGTCCTCGCATTCATCATGTTTCTAAGCTATACTTGTTCAGGCTTTCTAGTTGTCTCTAATAACCTATTTGCTTGATGGATGGAATTAACTTTTTGGCTCTTGCTTGTACCCCTTTTAATCTATTTATGTCTTTTTCATAGTGTTGTTGACCAAACTACTGCATATTCAAGATGAGGTCTAACTATTGATGTGAAGAGCTGCAGCACTGTTTCCTTGTTTCTGTATTTGACCTGTCTTGTATGTAACCCACCAGTTTACTGTGCCTTCTTTACAGCTTTTATGCTTTGTTTTGTGGATTTTTAAGTCCTTGTTAACAATGACTCCAAGGCCCTCTTTTTTTTCTACACCATTTTATGTCATTCCCCAATTTAAATATCTCGAAGTTTAACTAGACCACTGAGCTGATTAACAGCTCTTCCAGAGCTGGTTCGAAGGATTTCAAAGACAGATAGTTTGCATCTCTATAACTTCTACTGACAGAGTTCTCTGACCTGGATGGAGGAGGTGATGTCGGTGGAGATTCCATTATGAACGCCTTTGAAAAAAAATCCCTGATAAACATACACGCCTGGATGCACAAATTAGCCGTTAATTCTCGCAAAATCTTGACTTGGAGACCTAGAAAGTAAATATTCGAATGGTCTTATTTGTTATACTAATTGCTCCTTTAATGCTGATGTATATTCACTATGAAGTGTATCACCGTTTTATTTATAATTCCACCATAATTCACAAGTGCCTGAGATGGATATTAAGACAGTTTTTCTTGGCTTGGAATATTCAAAGTTTGCCTAAGTTGTTCACCTTGATATACTTTCAATAGCAATTTGTTTCTCAGAGTTCCTTTAAAGTAGTGGGTTTGATGCGACTTTTCTTTAGTGACATTCAAATCAGGGTGTAGTGTCTGTCTACACTAGTTAGGGCGGATGGGGCTTATTAGTCTTGGCAGGCAACTTTTTTAGGAGCAGGACACTCCGAAATAAACAATCAGGGTGAAAGGATCCTTCAGCCTTTGTAGGCAAAAACCCTTCTAAAAGAAACGTTACTTGAGGGTTACAATCAGGCACTTTTCCTCTTTTTTTTGTTCACGTTCCTGTTTTTCAAAAAGTGTGTAGAAGTGGCTGATGAGAAAGGAAAAGTTGCTTGGTGGATTATCAGGAAAGCGCCTTTTCTTTGCCTAATCTTTTTCTTCTCAGCCTTTTACAATTTCTGAATCCATCCTGAATGCCCTCCCCAAGTTGTCGTAGCAAACCTGTCACTGGCTCCTCCTTTGCTGGCTGGTTGGTTTCCACGGTGCTTTTAATGACATATGGTCATCCTTATTAGTTTCTTATAATGAAATTATTGTAAACGATGTAATACTGTTGTTGTTGATTTTATTGTTGATTGTTCTGTTGATATTTACCATGTCGAAGTTATGAATTAATTTATTATTTTTTACTCCATTTCTGTGCTGTTTATTTTAAAGGTTTAATTTTTGGAGGACATTGATCTGAACCCTGGGCCTCCTATCATTATAATAAAAAGACTGCAGAGTACTTGACTTAAATATCATCCCATGGATTAAGTTCAAATTTCCTTGATCCCACGATTTATGCCCGTAACTATGTTCTGATATTTTTTTCTGAGACACCCGTGAGTAGTAACAAGTCAATTGAATTTCTAATACCAGGGTTTGATGGCCCTAATTTCATTTATTCGCCGTAACATCCCACGCACATGGTATGGCTGTATACACTAGGTCTGGACACCAAATTTATCCTTAGAAAAACTTGGGAGTGTAGTTGCATGACGTTCTTTGTTTCAAGATATCCATTACGTTCCTCAGTGTTTATGTTTTCCTGTTTACCATGATCCAAATACTGACGATACACTATATGACGGTCTCTCGGTTCTGTGTACCTCTAATTTTTTCAAACTAATTGAGAATCCATGCCATATTTATGGTAATGGATTAGACCTCATATCATCAAGTCCAAGGTCTGCCAAGTATATAGGCACTTCTGACTATTGTACAATTCAGATGAAAATATCTCTTAATCAGTATATTCCTAATGCCACCATTGGAAAAGTGGTCTGGCTGAAATCCAGAAGCTATTTAGGATCACATTACAGAAGCTTATAATAACTTAATATTTCAGATACTATATCAGATCCAGATCCCAAGAAGTTTAAATAGATTGTTGATGGTTATTTTAGTAAGGCGTGTCCCTAGAAAGGTCATCAAACTCAGGACAGATGACCAGCCATGATTTGATGATACATGAAGACGACCTTACCATGACAATCAGAACAAATTCAACACATGGAGATGATTGGCATATTCATCTTTAGTTCAGGCTCGTCTTCCATTCCACCACTACTAACAGATTATGGTAGATTGGTTACAGTCCTAATGAAAAAGCTGAACTGTTTCACAGAGCTTTTGAAGCTAAGCAGTCAGCTGAGGATGTCCCTCTTACTCTGATACTTATCCATCCTGAACTACTTCTTACAAAACTTGCATTTCTCTCTTAGGATATTAAGGAAATTCTTGATAATCTTGATTGCTATGGATTGAGATAATTCAGATGATCTCTTCCTTTTAGTTAAAAATGGATTTCGGTGTGTCTGACAAAATTAATTGATTCTACAGATTTTTATGATGACAGTATCTTAGCAGATTGGTGCAAGCTCAGTAATACATTGTTCCTAAAGGTCAATTTCTATTTTCTCTGTGCTCTCCAAGATTGCAGAAAAAAGATTATTCACTTTGCTGATAATGCAACACTTGTGGGTGTAGTGAAGTCTCTACTTATGAGAAATGATGCTTCCCTTAGTCTCAGTCGGGGTATGGAAGTGATTAGTGAATGGGTTATGAGGCTGAAATCCAGTAAAGCAAAACACTTTTGTTTGGTAGATCTCAGATTAGTTTCCACCACATCTTCCCTTATAAGTGGATAGGACTCTAACGAATGAGTCTGAAGCTTTAACTATACTTGGAATAACTTTTAACTCACATCTTACTTATGAGAAAGATCTAATGAAAGTTTCAGCAAATGCCACATGGAATGTAGTTAGTGTATGTAAGGCCACATGTATTTATTAGTGATAAAATCAATGCAACCTATTTTAAGGTCATTGTCCTCCCTTTTACTAGAATACAGTTCTCCGCTGTGGATATCTGCCTCTGCCCGAGAGTTGTCTATTTTAGATAGAGTGGTTAATGGTGGTAGGTTTCTGCGTCATAGCATCAGTAGTTATGACTTGGACCGTCGATGGATGATCTCTTGTTTGTCAGTTTTTCGTAAGTCATATTTTAACAGAGATTTTTCACTTTCACAATTGTTCCCAGATCACTTTTCCGACAGAGAGCGACCAGATTTACTGGAAAACAGTTCCCAGAGTACACAGTAAATTTGCCTCACTGTCAAACTTCTCAGTTCCAGTCCGTTGGACTGTGAAACAGTCTAGTCTACCTGTTGATGTTTTGCAACTGGATCCCCAAAAGTTCAAGCAACGATGGAATCCAAAATTACCCTGGAACAATTTTTCTTGTATTTTAATTAATTATTTATTTATTTATTTATTTATTTACTTATTCATATATTTATTTATTTTTAATTTTCTAGCAACTGATTACTTCTTTCTGTATTTCATATTACCTCTTACTTCTTACTAATGAACACCATATTCTAGGAGGCTTGAATTTTTAGTTCATGGCCCCTCTGGGTCAGTTCCATATGAATAAGGTTCATTTTCTGAATAATAATAATAGTAATATAATGATATAATGGGGAAACAATCCACAGTTATGTAAATGCATTACATATATTTAAATAAAAAAAACTCCGAGGATAGCTTTCGGGAACCTGTTCGGTCCCTGATCAATCTGGCACGTTGATATACACTCCAGCAAAGTAAACATAACAGGAGTCAAATTAAGTGACTTGTTTATGAACAATGGAAGACGGTCGTCAGCATAAACAGGCAATGTCGTCGTTTTCTGATGAACCCCCCCCCCCAGACCCCCCCCCCCCCCCCAACCCCCCCAAACCCCCCCCCCCCCTCCCCCCCCCCCCCCCCACCCCACCCCACCCCGACAGTCGTCTGGAACGTCTAATTAGTCCTTTTCTAATGCGGTCGTTTTGAAGACTCGTGCAACTATGAGGATTTTTTTAAAAATAGTTTTTATAATAATAATAACGATAATAATAATAATAATAGTGGTGGTAGTATTAGGTGCAGTAATTGCAGGATATTAAAGTTCCATTTGCAGTGGTGAGTAATTGAAGAGTTATTATATTTAATAATGACTATTGAATGAACATCGGTGGTAGTGCTTATACAACTAGGTAAATGATGATTTTCCTTCACTGTTCATCCTTTTCAGATGGCGTGAACTTCACCGCCCCACCCCCCACCCCCGGGCGCCTCTCTCTCTCTCTCTCTCTCTCTCTCTCTCGTAATTAATAGAAATATTTTGGGATTAGTAACAATAATCTCATGGATATATAAGTCATGCATATGATTCTTGTATTCGGTTTTCTTGGTGTATTATTACCTTCGATTGCTTAAACCCCGACTTCCACAGACAGGTAATACCAGCATTTTATTGCCGCTGTAGCTGCTGCCCGTTCTTCTGGCGCTTCACTCGACGGCGTCAGGAAATATCAGAGATATGCCGTCATAAGGAAAATCGAGAAGCACATGACTCTCGCTTGTGACTGAGTCAACCTCATTCACCTCCAATTTTTCTTGGTACTCGCAAAACAGGAGTTGGACGATAATATTAGTCAAGTGAGTGATTGAGTGGATTTTTTGCTCTTATAATCAGAAGAGAAAAGCTTATTAACCTTCAGGATCATATAACATTAAACGTTTATGGGTCTTCTAAATGAGGAAGAATGACAATCGTCAAAGAAATAAATGAAATCTTCTCATTATTTTGAGAGAAAAAAAAATTGACACCATGGTAATGACTTCTGCAAGCAACCGCACCCTGCACAAACACCCTGAAGAAAGGCATACACTGGCTGTATTTTTGCTCTGTTGTCTGGTGAGCATGTTCAAATACTTTCATTTCGGGAACATGTTGGTTCCCAGTCCTCTCGCTAGATCCAGGGAGCCTCTTGGCAGGATTCCGAGGAAGGGCGAATGGTACGACTGCTGCTGTCCCCGATATCGTCTCCAGAAGATGGCCAAGCCCTCGCAGCTCAAATGGCGCCCCCGAATGAGGACTCGATTATCTTCACGCAGACGTCCTGTGGACTCAACTTCAATGGACGCCAGGTGACTATTTTCGCTTTGGGACGGACCGTCAGGGCAAAACAATTTATCCTCTCGTGAAAACAGTGCACTGATCTTCTTTTTGGAACTTAAAATACCAAAACGTCGTTCATACGATAGCATTCGATGCTCAAGAAAAATGTTAAGACATCTAATATCTTTTGTTGTTTCCATAAAAGTTGCATCAGTGTGTTGATGAAGGAAATGGATAGGAAACGTTATGTTTATTAAAAAGCAAAAATTATATAAAGGTCGAAAGCATCATCAACAAGGTTGGTGTAGATGAACCCGAGTGTTCTATGACCTTTGTTTGCGTAAAGCAAAACTGAGAACATTAAAAACTGACCAGAAGTTAGTAAGGGTATTGAATGGTAGGAGAAGTGTAGGAGAAAGATGAACAAAACTGATGGAAGGAGGAATTAGAAATAATAGGAGAAAGAAAAGGGTTTCAGTCTTAGTCGTGGGAATGTGTTCTGGGAAGGTGGATCTTCAGCAAAGGTCCGGAAGGTGTTTCTGCTCTTCCTTCCTTCCTTCCTTTCTCCTGAGTTCTTTCATCAGCAGTTATTGGCAGCTTAGCAGACAATGGCTGCCGTGACATTTCCTTTTGTGAAGAGAAAGTTTTTAAATGTGAAATGCATATTATATACCACACATACTATAGTGCTACATATTAAAACACACATATGTAACACACACACATATTAAATATTTCTACGTGTCCCCTAACCGAGTATGTTTGCACAAACTACAATGTGAAATGACTTCTGATGCCCAGAAGAGTCTGTTTAGATTATGAACAGAGGGACATTTAAAGGGTACTGATATATGTGCTTTGACTGTAATGTTGAAATGAGGAAGTATTGTAGGTAGGGATGGAGGGACTGAAAAATTCCACATTTACCGAAAGATTAAAAATGCTTGAAAGTTTGCGTTGTAGTATGATGAGGCATGAGGACCTAAATAAGGCGACATCCCTCCTGGGGCCAGTCCGCAATCCTATACATCTGTAAAGTATTAATATTAAGGGAACATTGTTGCACTGTAAAGTAGTGATGGTTGAAATACAGACATAATATGTCCAAAGGAAACGAGAGCCTTCTGAAGAGTTGTGGACCCATTGGTGTGAGGAAATACCCAAATATAGTCGACGAGCTCTCTTTTCTCTAGGCTAGAATAAAGTGAACAAGAACAGGAAGGTTCTTGGAAGTCTGAATCTTTAACCTGACTTGGTTTTGATGATATGCATATATGATGGCTGCGCTAGGTGATATGAGTACAAAGGTAGTACGTATTGGTGGAATTCTAGACTATACTATGATTGGCAGGTTTTTGAAAGTGTTTTGGAAAGGAGCTTGAATGTTGGAATACATGATTTCCAGAGAAAATATTTCTAAGAATACTTAGGATATCGAACAATTCTGGTGATGAAAATCGTCTGCTGGATTATGCGTTAATACAGAGTAAGTGGAAATATGGATAAATAGCAGTGGGGAGAAAGAAGGAGATGGAGGACTTTGTGATCACTATTTGGTTGAAATGAAAGTCAGGTACAGAGATGTATGTTAGAGAGGAGCAAGTTTTGAAAATGTAGCTGTAACTGTGATTAAGACAAGTGAATTTGATAAAAAATTGTTTCCGTAGAAAGGTTTGGATGGAGTGCAAGAGAAGTACGGAACATTTGAGGATGGTAGGTAATCTAGCTTAACGAGAGAGCAAAAATACAAGGAGAGAGGTCAATGTACAAATGGTTCTCAGAATAAATGTTGCAAATGGAGAAAGGCTGTCTGAAGTGCATGTAGTCTTTGGTCGAAGGAGCATTTTTGAAGATCTTTCAAATGTAGAGAGAGGAGAGGCAGAGATGAATGATGCAGTAGTGGAAAACTATACTCTCATATTCAGTGTTTGAGGAAATCCTTGTCAACAGCTTTGATTTTCACCTTGCTGCAAAACTCATCCGGGTAGTTACCTCACAATTTTGTTGGCCTTTCGTGCCTATCAATAATTTTCTATTTTTGCGTAAAAAGAAAATTTATTTTGCTACCTTTTCTAAGCTGAATCACTGTGATCTTATTTCGTAATTTTTAGAAACGGAAGACAAGCATAAAACGTTAGAGAATGATGAGGTCGATGTCGGTGTTTTTCAGTAGAATACATCTATAAAATATCAGTTAACAGAGATATAAATTTTTTACACCATCCAAAGCTAGAATAAACTCTTTTTAGTTATTATATATATATATATATATATATATATATATATATATATATATATATATATTATATACGCTATTACTATTTGTGTCAGTAACTGGAAGAAACGTATCGTAGGGGAAAAAGGTAAAAAACAAAAAAAAGAAAAAAAAGCTCTGGTGAAATTTTTGACAAAATATTCGTAAAACAATTTTTTTTCTTTAAATGTTGGTGTAAAGTTATCGTTCCATAATGAGAAACTGATTATGCGTTTATTTTTTCAGCTGTACAATAATTTTGGACTAATTTTAAAAAATGACAGAAAAACAGGACCAAATGGAAAGGGTGAAAATGATCTAAAAGTATATATTTTAAATTTTTATACAACATATATTTCTAAAAAAAATAAATAAACAAAAAAATAAAAAAATCCGGTGTTGAAAACTTTATTTCAAGGTGTTAAAACCAATTTTTCTGTTTACTAAAAATCCAGGTGTAAAACAAAATTTCCTGTTTAATTTTTAACCCAGTTGGCTGCTATTGCTGTTAGCTGTGCAGGAAAAGTACGAAAAATGTAATCATTCTATCTCTCTCACTCTGATGTTGGTTGGCAGAGAACCGGTGTTTACTCTGTAATTTTACTGTGCAAGATATTGTTGGTTTAGGCTAATTGTACTGCATAACAGAATTTTTAAAAAAAGTAAAATAACTACTATAAGTACAAGTAAAAAAAAATAGTTAATGACGTGCTGACAATTGACCCAGTAGCACAGCAGGATTTTTTCATCTTTTCCTTCAAGCCTGCACTTGAAGATACGAGATAATAGAGACAGGGGATGTGTGGGGATGCTTGCGTTGAATTGTTTCTGCATATTAAACGAACAACACCCAACATCTTGTGTCCTTTCCGCAGGCATGTGCCGTTGAGAGTGCAGCTCGCCACCATCGCCAGCGGTCAGTTACCGTTTACGTCACAGCTCCTTTAATTGATATGTCACACCCCTTGATAAAGGTACCCTGTGGTGTTAAATGTAAAGTTCCTATCACTTTTTGTATACCAAAGGATGTAGGGTTAGAGTCCTTTTTATTATTACTAAACTTCACTTTCATAAAATTTATGTTGTTGTCCGTGACATATTAATTACTATCTTCATCTTGCTTTCTGCTTAAGTTTCCAATAATGTTGACATCTCAGAGGGTTTCTTCATTCATGGGTTGAGGTTCCTACCAGAACTCCACCCCTTCTTCTGGGTTACCTGGTTCTTGTCAGCTTCCTCCTCGATGATGGTCACACTCAGGCTATCTCTTCTTTGACGACACCTGCTGCTGCTTCCTTTGCTGTCCTTTCATTGTAGCGATAACCACTTCCTTGACTTGTATACCCTCCCCCACTGCAACATTGGCTTGTTTGCTTCCATCGGTATTAGCACTAACATTTTCTGTCCCCCTTTTGAACGAACAGCCTCTGGCCCTACTTCTGGTATTCCTGTCACTAATAAACTCTCTCGGACAAGTCAACAGTACTGGTAGGCATTTCACACTTTATCCTTGCAGTCCCTGATCAATAATTCAGTGTGGATCTACACTGGAACTCTCTTGGTCCTTCTGTACGGAAGCATAACGGGTGAAAATCCTGTGCTCACCAAGGCACCTCTAAATACGCAAATATGACTGCTGCTAGAAATCAGACCCATTCCTTCAGACTCAATTGGTACGTCTTCAGCTTAGATTTCAGCATATTGCTCATCCTTTCACACAATTCATTTCATCTTTTGTCATAAGGAGTCAGAAAAACAGTTTGCTTAGAGCTCACCACATGGCTCACATTCCTCATTGTTTTGGAAGTAAACTAAGACTCTTGATCGCTTAGCACTTCTTTTGGGAATTCTACCCTACTAAAAATATCAAGTAGTACTTCCTGCTGAACTTATTTTCTATTCTACAGAGTTTGCCATCGTCAGGGTGTATCTATTGCCCTTCCCCCAACGCTGACGATACAGCACCAGTCAGGTCTTTTCTTGAACGACTCTCCAATCAGCAGTATCTCTTTAGCAGTATTTTGTTCGTACACAACCTTGTTGCTTCTTGTAG
This sequence comes from Macrobrachium nipponense, assembly GCF_015104395.2. NCBI lineage: Eukaryota > Metazoa > Arthropoda > Malacostraca > Decapoda > Palaemonidae > Macrobrachium > Macrobrachium nipponense. The sequence goes on from NC_061104.1 coordinate 37,777,053, forward strand.
TAAATGTTTGTAGGACCAGCAAACTCTGGTGATGTCCACAATCACTCCTGGCCAATGAAAAAACAAAAAATACTTTTCATACACCTCACAGTCTTTATAAGCCTAAGATGACCACCAACAAAAGACTTGTTGGACCAGCTTCATCACTTGGGCCCCAATATATCTTCAAACAGGGTTTGCTGTACCTCTTAGCCCCTTTACCCTTGGTAAAAAACGTGATGTACTATGTGTTTTAACTTGATTCCTTTACTCTTGGTCCTGCATCATGTGTAAGTTTTTGGTTCTCGCTTAACTGCTGGGTTAAAATGGGTCCAGCTGTTGTGGTTATTTTGTTTTTCCACTCCTATATGTAGGACTAAAAGTCTACACAAATGGCTTGATGCTGATGTTTATTGTTGGACTTTGGGTCTGCACACAACAGCAGCTGACTTGGTACTAGCCTTTTCAATTTTATATCAGCATAATTTTTCTCTGACTTTGGCCTTCTTATGCCTGCATCTTTCTTGACCATTTCACCCTCAGCTTTAATCATTTCTTAGGGTCATTTATGCTTGGAATGTTTCCAAGAACAGTGTCATAAATATGATTATCTAGGCACATAGCAAGTGAACCTTACTTCTTATGATGGAGTGTTTATATAAATCTTAGCAACAGAATATCTATGGATACTCCATCATGTGAGTACACACACCACTTCATATTGGTCATTTGGTCCTCAAGTTACCAACTTCTAGGTACAGTGCACTTGTACCCATCTGTATCTTGTAGGACAGTTAGGTTTACCTAACTGTCCTCACTAACTGGTATAGTATGGTGCCTCTTCTCTGCTACTCTGATAAGCATGCTACCAATACAATGTGTAGTTATGCTCCATCTGACAGCTTTGTTGTATCATATTTGGCATAAATCTTCTAAATGGTGATAAATGCAAATGGACACCCTCACATATGATATTGGTTGCCTCCCTCGATTCTTCCACTACTGTAGCACTTGTTAGCTTTGCTTGAACTTATACTGGCCTTTACACTAATAGACACATTTTGTTTGCTGTGTCCTGCTTTGTGACACATAAAGTACCCACATTCACTACTTCTACTTGACTTTATTCCCAACTAGCACACAGTTCTTGGCTAAGTGTTCTAGCTTGTGATACACAAAATACTCACCTTTACTTTTGTCAGTCTGTTTCTGTTATGCCATCTTGAAGTTCTTTGGTCTCTTTATACCCTAACTAGACTTTTTCGTTGGCACCTGCATTCAACCATGCTTATCTCATGAGCCTCCATGAACCACTCTTCAAGATCACCCTATTGGTATTTGCTCTCGATAGGCTTCCCATGAGAAATAGAAGTATCTTGGTCAAAATGTGCCAAATCATCAAACTCTTTTCTGCATTAAACCATTTCAGTCCACTATTGAAATATGTCTGCAGCCTAGCTACACACTGATATGCAGTGTCACGCTGTTCTGATCTAGACTCGTGGACTTTCTTCCTGAATCTCTCCTCTGTCATCTCATATCTCTTTAAAAGTGGTCTCTTTAGGTTATCATGAAGCAAGGCTTCATCAATATACATATTATAAAGAAACTTTTAGATCCATAACTGTTAGTAGTGGACTTAGAAAAACAGCACACTCATCTGTATGCCAGCCTTGGCTCTTTGCACTAGTCAGATGTTGAGTCTTATTCTTTGAGGTTTAGGTTCCTGCTGTCTTCCAAACTTCTGTCTTTCTTTCTCTCTCTCTCTCTCTGCATGGTATGTTTCGTTATTTAGCTATGAATTCCATCTTCTTGTCCTTCAAACCACATCTCCATAGCCAATTAAGTGAATCTAGTTTGGTCACCATGCTGAAGTATAGGTTATTCACCTCATGGGATAACACAAAATGAATCTCAACAAATTTTTTGGAAGTTTTACTCTGTTGTATCTTGGTCAAGGAACCAATTTTATGTCATCCAGTGGGTAAAAGGTCTGACAGGGGTCTTTTCCTAGGAATGCTTCTCACATCGTACTAAAGCTAACATAAATTCCTTTGAACTGAGACGCCTGATTGCTCAAGGTGCTTAAAAGAGAGAAGAATTCTTGCTCTATGGATTCTCCACCTCCGCTCGAGTAGCAAACTAGATTTTTCAAGTTGAAAATCAAAACCCTTCCACTTGACACAGCATCATCATGCAATAATGTTTATACACATGTCTAATTTTAGTAGACCAGGCAATTTTATATTCATTAAAGATAAGAGGAAAGTTAGAAATTGTAGTATTTGAAAGTATTTTTTTTTCCCCTTCTTAAAATCAAACTTATAAACTATTTTCCTGTTAAAATTAATCTTGAAAAAGGCACCAAATGATCATATAGTTTTAGATCAGAATTGCAGAATCAATATTGTAAGGCTGTCTTTCAAAATAATATCACAATTTTTAAAAGTAAGTTATATTTTTTTTAACTATACAAACCTGAGTTCCTTTACATTAGGAATTAATTTCAGTGAAGGCTGGAATTCGGCCGTTAAAGTTTTAACAAGGTATTTAGACAGTAACTACTGTCCGCTAGCCTGGAGTCCCACCCGACTGCTAGTTGGGAGTCCCGCCCGACTGGGTGTAAACATTCCACTTTGCTTTAGGCCCAGGAAAAGATTGAGGGGTGGCATTAGGTGGGTCTATATGGAAAGGACCTCAGGTTTTTATAGTTAGGTAAAATACAATTTACTTTTTAAAAAATGTGATTTGTTCCTTGACGTTATAAAAACCCTCGGTCCTTTACATTAGGAAGACACTGATTGGAGGGAGGAATCTGAGTGAGCCTCTATGAACAGACTGGTGTTCGCCCAACCTAAGGTCTCCTTCCAGGTTGTAAGAGTAAGGAGGGGAGCTGGCCTCCGGCCAATGGGTCAGAGTATGGGAACTGCATGACCAATGGCCAGACCTCTGGACCATTTTATAGGAGGGAGGAGAGCATAGCCTCTTATGAAAAGCATTCAAGAACCTGTTGTAGTCGGTGACTGTAAGGCAAATATATAAGCATTGGGTTTGTCTTATTCCAAGGCTCCTTTTCCTTCCTTGTTAGGGAAAGGGATGAATACATGCTTCTATAGTCTATACTCTAAGGAAAGAATGGAGCTCTGTATATATAACTTACCTGCATCAGACACCAGTTTCAGCTTGTGGTAAGCGTAACTCTCTGCCCACAGGAAGAGAAAAGAATGAAAAGGAGGAGGCCAGTCACTCTCTCATTCATGCCCACATTTGCATAGCTCACAAAGGCAAGATGCTGGGTAAGCTACACAACTTGTTGAGCAGCCACCACTGGTCCCAAGGAAGAAGTTTTCAAGGACCTGTGAGTTATATCCCAAAGGTAGAAGGATGTGAAGGTGGTCTGGTTAGCCCAAGCCCCCACCTCCAGTACCTGTGTAACCAACAGATTCTTGGCAGATTGCAAGGGTAGGAACAATACAGCTGACTTCATGAGCTCTTGGATGAAAGGTAGTCGTATCTCCTTTCAGAGGACTGCGATACTCCTGATTGCGTTATGAAGCCAGAAAGAAATATTGTTCTTGGACACTTCTCTCTTGGTCACCCCGGTGCTAACAAAGAGGAGTCGACACTCAGGCTGGAGATCTCGAGTTCTATTCAGATAGCGCTGTAGTACTCTAACAGGACAAAGGATTATCTAGTCAGGATTATTACCATTAAAGACTCTAGGGAGGGGATTATAAAGGATTTGAATCTAGCATCAGGAACCGATTGATTCTGAGTCTTCCCTACGAAATCCTGGACGAAATCGAGGGTAACGGATCCCCATCTCTCAAGCGTTTCACATCGTAAGAGAGACCATGAAGTTCTCCTACTCTCTTCGTTGATGCCAGGGCCAGCAGAAAGACGGTCTTGAGGGTCAGATCCCTTGTCTGACCAAACTCTTGTAAGGGCTTCATACAGTTCATGAGTCAGGCTTCCATAAAATGAGAGTCACTCCCTCTCAGGTGGCCTGTTTTCTCCTGGATGGGCAAGACCTTTCAAATCTTGATTTCTCTGGATGGGCAAGACCTTCAAAGCTTGATTTCTCTGGATGGGCAAGACCTTTCAAAGCTCCTCATGAGCAGAGATATCTCCATGGAAGTGGAAATATCTAAGCCTCGCAGTTTCAGGAACAGGGCCAAGCCCGACTAATAGCCCTTAACTGCAGACACAGAGAGGAGCTTCTCTCAGGGAAGAAAGACAAGGCAGTCCATGATTTGCTGAAGAGTGGTCTCTGACTGGAGGAGAGACCCCATCTACGACACCAACCAAAGAAGACGGCCAATTTTCCTGGTATACTACTGCAGAGGACTGTTTAAGGTATCCTGCTATCTCTGTTCTGCTCGGCAAAAAGCCTCTCTCTCACAAAAGATGGTGAATAACTTCCAGCCATGGAGACACAGGGACTTTACTGCCCAATTGGGTACGTTCTGTGTGGCTGCCTGACATAGAAGGTTGTGCCTCAGAGAGAAGAGCCAGCAGATTGGGGTACCAAATGGCCTGAGGCCATTTGGGCGCCAATAAAATCATCTGAAGATTCTGGGTGGTCAGCGGCCTGCTGATTACCTAGTGAATCAGGCAGAGCGGGGGGAAAGACATAGACTTTAAGGTTGTCCCACGAGTGTTGGAACATGGTCCTCTGCAGCAGCTCATGAGTCTGGCACTATGGAGTAGAAGACCTGAAGTTTCTTGTTGTGCCGGATGGCAACAAGTCTATGACTAGATGCCCTCATAGGTTGAATAACCTTTCTGCCATGTCTGTTTGAAGGGAGTAATCTCTGTCCTTATCACCTGATTCTGGCAACTGAGCTGACACTACATTATCCTCTTACCTGGAATGTACCTGGCCAACAGCTCTACTGAGGGAGCTACTGCCATGAAGGCCGCCTTGAGTTCTAGAATGTTGATGTGAACGTGCTTGTTGTGTCGATCCCACACTCCTGCAGTCAGCAGCTCCTCCCAGAGTGCACCCCAACCCTCGGATGATGTGTCTGAGAACAGCAGTATGTCCGGAGGGGAGTGAGCAACTCCATTCCTATTTAGAGGTTCCTGTCATCCAGCCACCAGGTCAAAACCTCTCTCACTTCCTCCGTCAGAGGAATGGGAAAGGACTGAGGGTCTTGAGCCTGTGACCAATACTCCTTCAGTCTCCACTGAAGAGACCACTGGTAAAGATGCCAGTGAGGAACTAATTTCTCGAGGGATGACAGGTGACCGATCACGATCTGCCATAGCTGAGCTGGCTGCTCCTGTTGTGACAGAAACAGCTGAGCTGCCTTCGTGAACTTGGTGATCCTCGAGTCTGCAGGGAAGACTCGGCCTTGGCCGACTACTGTATTGATCAGTATGGCCAGATAACTTTGTCCTCTGACCACTCACCGACAAATCCCTGTCGTGCACAGGTATTTTTGGTTGTTTTGGGGTCGACATCAAACCCTCCTTGACCTTGGGAACTGAGTAGTGCTTTTGTCGCACATAGCCAATTTATGAGTCTGGTCACATCACCGTGATTCATATATAGCATTAAGCTACAAATGCCCTTTAATATCTAATTTGCTCTACCTCAGAATTAATATTATTTTCATATATGTTAACTGAAGGGGAATTTTTGGTTTGATAATAATTATGTCCTCTCTTGGTAGCTTAGTGGTTAAAGGTGTTTCACTGTATGTCCTGATTTCTGGGTTCCTAGGTTCGCGCCAGGAGCACCCGAAATTATTATCAACAACTAAAAATTCCTCTTCAATTAACATATATGACAAAAATATATTAATTCTGAGGTAAGCAAATTAGATATTAAAGGACATTTGTAGCTTAATGCGTATAATATATATATATATATATATATATATATATATATATATATATATATATATAATTATAAATTTTATGAAATATAATTGACCTTCAAAATTCTGTCAATTGGTGTATTGACCACAGAAAATGTTTCCTTTAAAAAATATAACAGATGAACAATCTGACGAACACTTTTATTCGTGTTGGTTATAAGTTATAAAAATGTGTGCATAATATAGACAGCCAATTGTTCCTTCAATAAAATTTCACCAGAAAAGTTGTAATCATGATAGGCTCAATTAATAGATCTAGGCCTAATACATTAGTGTAGGTTTGAAACGTCATCTATCCATTCATATAAAAATATTATGCGACACATTAGAGAGAGAGAGAGAGAGAGAGAGAGAGAGAGAGAGAGAGAGCTATGGGCGAATAAGGGAAGAATATATCCTCCAATGATCTTACCAGTATTATAGGAATATGAGGACTGTGTTATACTGCTGCCTAATACTACGCAACTATTGCCTAGAGAGCTGCCGGTGGCGAGGGACCGCAGAGTCTCGCCGTCTGCCATCAGACAATAGCAACATGTACTGAACATGTATGCTCTAGGTCTATCACAAAGCTTGTGATGCTAACTCAATACAAAAGTGTGGAACGCTTGTACAACTTAAGTGTTACTGATATTTATAGGGTATTGTGCTGACGAATCAGCGCAATGACCTCTGCATGGGTCCTCTGGATTTTGGGGGTGTCCACATCCTGAGGCGAAGGACCCTCAAGTCCTTCTAGGGTACGTTTTTTCCCGAGACCCTCTTCCTGCAACTAAAAAGAAACCTTGCCAGACCTGCTAGGACCTTCCTGAACTACTCAATATATGACCTCTCGGTCCTAGGACTGCACCGGGAATGTATGCTCTTGTGGCCAAACCCTGGGGAGATCCCTCCCCACCGTTCCCCCTGGTCACCTAGCCCCTCCTGATGTAAACCCAGGAAGTTGAAGGATCAAGTGAGGAAGATTGGATGCTCCCACTCGCTCTGCTGGCAGAACTAACTGAAGGAGTGAGCCACGAGCAATCACCAACCCACGGTGGCAATTGTTTCGCGGGTCTAGGAGAGTGTTCTTGCCCTGTAGAAATGTTTCCCCGAGGAGTGGTACGGTGCTCTTGCATGGCAGGAGAAACGCTTGCCACCACTGAGACTGATCAGTTGCTTGAACGTGACTGTGGCCCAGGTGGAGACAAACGTGCACCCGACTGGCAAGAGCTGGTACTATCCTCACGACACGTCCCAGTCCTGGACGAGGCCGAAACCTCCAGAGAGGACTGAGCAGGTGATCTCCTACCAGTCTCACTGTGTGCACAGTCGAACGGAACCATGACATCAACCCTGGGCACCGAGTGATCACCAGTAAGGCGTGTCAACTGAGCGACTCACTCCTTTCTTCCTTTCCATGCCTGAGTCCGTGACGATGAGCGAACTCGGTGTCATTGACTCTGACTGCACATGAATCCATAGATTTACGTGCACTTGGGGAAGCTCACGAATAAGCGCCTGACATGGAACTAGTCTTAGAGGCAGAACCTCTAAGACTAGCAGTAGAAGTGTGAACCAAAGTTTGCACTCCTATGGCTCCCAACACACTAGCCCTTCGGGATGGCGTGATGGTTCCTGTTCCCGAATGCTTCTTCTTCGGCATCTTCTTCGTCAGCTTCTTCAGGATGATGGTCAATCTCCCATCCAAGGGGCCGCTGGGGCAGCTGCCTGTAGTGGCAGACCCAGGGGACGCAGATACAGGTGTGGCAGATACTGTTGCAGCAGCAATGACATCAACAGTACAGGAACTGGGACAGTGTTAGGAACAGGCACAGAAAACACAGGGGAATACACCCCTTGAGGAAGGTCCAATGGTGATGGTATGTGGGTGGGAGAGAGAACACAGCATAACCTGGAGGAGGAGGTAGAGATATATCTACCTTGGATGTATGTGGTTGTGTCCCCATCATTGCAGAGGGAGTCATGCTGGTGATGTGTTGGGTATATACTAAATGAGTCAGGGCCACATAACCAGGTACAGAGAGTGTTGTAATTTTTACCGCCTTAGCCACATACAACAAAGGGGCAGACAAAAAATGTGCCACAAGCCCCAGGAGAGATGGGATACCAGGTAGCCCAAGTGTTGCCCATACCTGCTGCAAATTCCCAGTTCGTGAAGCCACCATATCTGAAGTAGCAAAAGTCGGATTGAGAGAGGAGCCTCTACTCACTCTGAATGGGAGGGATCCCCTTCAGAGTGAGCAGAGGCCCCTGAATACAACAAGTCCTTGTCGTCTGCCCTCTCCCCTCTTCTTTGCATGACAAATCAAACAAAGAAGTACAACAGCCAGGCAAGGAAGTTTGCGACGGGGGAGAAATGACAACGAAGGATCGACCACCACAGGAGTTGTCGGGGGTGTGTAGCGCTCAGACGAAGCCCTGGAAGCCTTCCCCCGAGATCCCTTCTTCCTTTCATACCTACTGCAGCGTTCAGATGACCAGGAATCACATACTCTACAAGCCTGAGTCCTCGTACACTCATGCCACAGCCCTGAAGCGCCTCAGTGGCGCGGTTGGTATGGTGTTTGCCTGCCACCTCGGTGGCCACAAGTTCGATTCTCGGGTATTCCATTGAGGGGACAGAGATGTGTATTTCTGGTGATAGAAGTTCACTCTCAACGTGGTTCGGAAGTCACGTAAAGGTGTTGGTCCCATTGCTAAATAACCACTGGTTCCATGCAACGTCAAAAACACCATACAAACAAACAAACACAGAAGGCCTGAGGATCAACTTCCACTGAGGATCTAAAACTACCACACTTCCTTCCTTGGCACATGTGCTGGAGATGGAGGGGTATTTAGGCTTTTGTAAGTCCTGGATAAGCATGTTGCTATGGTAAAAATTTTAAAACAAATAAACCACACACAAAAAACACCCAACAACAAAAAGGAAAGGTCTCACCAGGAAGGTGAAAAACATTCAACAGCACAGAGGGCAGAGCAAAAAAGCACATCTGGTCACCACAGCAGCCAAAAGCAAAGTGGAATGTTTACATGCAGTCTAGCAGGACTCCCAACTAGTTACTACCTAACTACCTTGTTAAAACTTCAATGACCGAATTCCAGACTATGCTGAAAGTAATTCTTAATGCTAAGGACCAAGGGTTTGTATAATTTGCTTAATTTGCAGGAACAAATTAAGCATGTTTTTAATTTTTGTAATCTTCAGATCTGCACTGATATTTTGTCTTCCATGTTCTACATAGAATGAAAAAGTCAGTAAATCATCATCTCTCTGTTGCAACAGATCCTCACCAATCTGCACAACGTCTTTTTCTCTTTGCTTGACCTCGATGAACTGTTTTTGGACTCTCCCCTTCAGCGATGGTACCAGGGGAAACGCTGGCTAATTAATGAAGGTGAGTGTAAATAAGTTAGGAAACTGTCATGGAAAAGTATCATGAGTAAGGGATGCCTTTTGCTAGAAGTAGCATACAAAACAATAATATCATAATTAATTAACACTCTTGGTTTATTTTCCTTGCACCTTCATTCATCTAAAATTTGGCATTTATGATCATGGACTCTTGTTCATTTGGTTATTTGGATATTGCATGATGTCATAAGAGTAGATTTTCCTTCGACAGAACACCAAAGTGCCTTTATATCTGACGCCTCCAGAGCCGAGATCCTGAGAAAATATGGTGGCACTTACATGGACATGGATGCCTTGACTCTTCGACCGCTTCCAAACAGGACCAATTATTTGGGACGACTCAACAATCAAACAATCACTGGAGCCATCATGAGCCTTGTCAAAGGGCATCCTCTAACCCAAGTGAGTTTGAATCCTGATCTGTTTCATTTTCTTGGGTTGATATTTGCACATTTCACGGACTTCGAAATTAGCGAAGTTTGCTAAAACATACAATGTTTTATAGACATCTACATCTTCAGAGCAACCAAAACAACATTATTTTGTTGTTGACATGTTATGAACGTTTTACAGGCTTTTCTTTAAACAACATTCACTTTTGTGTGTGACGTCCCTGTTTAGCCTTGGCAGACAATTCTTCTAAGAGGACACTCCGAAATCAAACTAGCAGGTGGAAGGGACCCTTTATCCTTGGTAGGTAACCCTTATATGAGAAGAATACTCTGAATGCGTACACTGTTCTCCAACCTTGGCCTGTGCCAAAGCCATTGTAACATGGCCTTTCATGGTCTTGGGTTTGAGTTTCCTTACTTGAGTGTACAATAAGCCACTGTTCCTCTTTATGTTCACTCTTTTTTTTAAAGTGTGTAGGACAGGATGATGAGAAAGCGAAAGTTGCTTGGTGGATTATCAGGGCAGTACCCTCTTCTTTACCTAATCTTTTCCTCCTAAGCTTTTTATAATTTCTAAATCCATCATGACCTTCCTCCACCAATTGTGGAAAACCTGACAAGTTTCATATATACCTTATAAGGAGTGCTTCCGTGTTTTGTGAAAGACATTGTTAGGTTCATTTTTACTTTCAATGTAATTTTTGTAAATAATGTTAATAATGTGTTCTTCACGGTGTTATTACTGTTTATTGATGTGTTGATTTTCTTATTTTGCTGCTTTTGTTATTCTATTTTTTAGTTTTGCAACTAGTTTTGTTATTATTTTCAATTCTCTTCGGAGACAATAAGCTGAACCTAGGGCTTGCTACTCATTACTGTAAGAAAAATTGCAGAGTACTTCACTCAAATATTCGGGGCTTAAGGGTAAAATTTTCTTGATCTCCAGAGTTGATGTGATTTGATATTTATATCTGAGACTTTTTTAAGTAGTAAACAGTCACAGATTGAGTTTTTAATACCTTTGTTTGATGGCCCAGATTTTATTTATCATTGTAACATTCCACATGTGCAAGGTATGGCTGTATACAGTAAGTCTCGACATATATATAGTCAGAAAACCTATACAGTAAGTCCAGACGACCTATATATCATCAGAAAAACTTAAGAATGTAGTTGCCATGAAATTCTTTAATATTTTCAGTAAGTTTTACAATATATATGTATTTGCTGTTTACTGCAATCCAAATATCAATGGAAAGGATTAGTGTGGCTCAGACACAGAATTCAAAAGCTGCATCTGTTATTTGTGGAGACTGCAATGCAAAACAGAGACGGGTTTAATTTTAATTCCACAGATCAACATGGTTGGTCTGCCTCTGAGTTCCTTATGTTCCAGCTGTTGTGAAATCCAAGGTTCTGTAGGCGCTTCCAATCACTGCGTCACTGAGATGGGCAAATCCGTCAATCAGTATATTCCTAATTCCACCACTGGAAAGACAGCCTGGCTGAAATCTAGATCCAATTTGGATCTCACAGTCACTATTGAAGCATGTCAGCCATTTGATATTCCAGGAGCTATATCAAATCCAGATCCCAAGAAGAGGCTGAATGAAATGCTGATTTCTATTTTACTAAGGTACTATGTTCCTGGAAAGGTCATAAAATTCAGCACAAAACACCAGCCATGGTTGAGTTGAGTTGAATATAGAATTTAGGCCAAAGGCTAAGCACTGGGACGTATGAGGTCATTCAGCGCTGAAATGGAAGTTGACAGTAAAAGGTTTGAAGGGTGTAAACAGGAAATAAAACTAGCAGTTGCCAGTTGCAATATGAATCAAGTGTTAGGAGAGGGTGAAAAGTAAGATGAAGAGAGAGAATATGAAAGGAGGTACAGTGAAAAGGAACGAAAGTGGTTGCAGCGAGGGGCGAAGGCACGCTGCAAAGAACCCTAAGTAATGCGTACAGTGCACCGCATGAGGTCCACCTACCTGTTCCGAATAATGGCATATCTGCAGACTGCATAACCGCAGACTAATTTCTATCCTCCCTGTGATAATTCAAACAGAATTTAGATTCAGTTGAGAGTTTCTGGAAATGTCTTGCGCTTGTATAGAGAGAGAGAGAGAGAGAGAGAAAGAGAGAGAGAGAGAGAGAGAGAGATATCTGTGATGATGCAACTTGGAACCCTGAAATCACGCTCTTCCTTCCTGCTGCGATTCCCTTCAGGTCATGGTAGGGGTGGACTTGAAGGACTTTGATCCACATTCGTGTTGTGTGACTGATTCACAACATTATGACATTTTTTTTTTCACATGGAAAATTCGAGGTGGCAAAGTACCATGAATTCTGAAACCTTGGTAACACTCAGTGGCATTTATTGTGCCGTTTCGTATATATATTGCTTACTGTTTCTTATATTTTTTTATCCATTACATTAATTTCATTAGTCTAAAAATTATTTAGACGTCTTCAGATCATTGGAATATGACCGTTAGGCAAAACCTTTCGATCCCCCAGCCCGACCCCACCTCTCCCTTCCACCCCCTCACTCCCGGAGGAATTCGGGGCTACGCCCCAGAGATTGTTGATATGAAAGACTGGCATTAAAGGAAAAGGAGAAACTTAACTTAAAGGACCTTGCTGACGCTGTGCAGAAAGAGGCCACTGAAGATGCAGACCCACTGAAGGGGCAGTGGGGTTCCAGATGCAGGAAATCAGGTCAGAAGTCAGCTCAGCACAGACTTCCATAACTTTCTTGGCCATGGTAAGACCTGCTGGCAACAGTGCTTTTATCTCCTACGTAGAAGTGATCTCGTCTGTTTGGTTGTGATGTGAGCAAAGACAGACACCAGGAAATCTTTACCAGAAATTCGCTGCCGCCTGGGAACTGGTTCGACACCATGGCGGCCGAGAGAAGCTACAGACATTTCTGTCAGCTTTTCCTCGTTCGTGTCACTGGCGCTGCTCGTCCGTGCTTTGTTTTGTGTACCATCTATTCTAGTCCCTCGTACTCACTCACCTCCGAGCGGGCAGCGTTTGATTCATCAATTATGTGGTTTTAATTTTCATATCCTATCAATTATGTGGTTTTAATTTTCATATCGTATTTTAATCAACTGATCCCATATACATTATAATAGAAATGCCACCAAAACTGATAAATATAATATTATTTTAAGAATTTCATGACAAAAAACGTTTGTAGACAAACAGCTGTAATTCTTAATAAATTACTTCTGTTCAGCTTTAGAGTGAAAAATTCTCTTGGCTTCTTTTAAATGACGTTTGAATGACCACATCTTGTGTCTCTGTTAAAAATATCCAATCGGAAAAATATTAGCTGCGATAAAATTACATAACAATTTTTAACTTAAATATTTAAGCAAATAAGTGAAATTTCGATCGAAGTATTTCTTTGCATTTTTATCATATTCCAAATTGCTCTTGATCTTATATACGGGAGATCACGAATCCTTTTATCAGTCTGTTCACTTCTCGGCAGTTTGCCAATGGTCCTCTGACTCCCTGAAATCTATGATGTAAACTTGCGAATAACTTTCCTACTTGAGTGTCCTGCTAATGTAATCGTTTGCATCTGTGCAGCTCCAGTGACAGAGAGACACAAATCCAAAGCACGGAGAAAAACACCAGTTATTCGAATGAAATCATAAGGGAACTGACTCTCTCACAAAACGCGTCCTTCCTTATATAATTTTCACATCAGTTGCGCTGTTTCAATTATTACGGTTTTAATGCAGATTCATGTCAAATTGTAATACTACAGTAATATTTTGTATTGATTGCGCATTTGATGGATGTAACACCAATCCCCATTTTGGTTTAAAATCTACCATAGCCAGTGCCATCCGCCTCTGATCTGAGTTAGTGAACAGTGCACCACGCATCTGCTACTGAATTTGGACTAAGCCAAAACCAATATATTATAAGTCTCGTTGTTTCTGTAGTATTTCTTTGATATTGCAAGTAAGAAAAATTTCCATGGTATATCACTTACCACTAACGATGAATCTAGGCACTTGGCGACAGTTACACTGTCTTCTGTAAAATGCAACCCTATTACTAAAAATGCTTTCCAAAGCAATGTTGTGCTGAAATGTAATAAGAAATTCTTGGCTTCTTTTGTCTAGGCTGCGAGCCATTTTTCAAGAATTGTCATTATCGCAGTCAAAGTAGTACATCTTCCGTGCATTTATTAGAAAATTCGCTTGGGAACATGTAAGTTAAGAAAGTTTTCCATAGATTTTCATTAGGAAAGTAGCTTTGCCATCAATAGACATAGGTCAGATGACAGGTAAAGAAGCCTAGAAGACCATCTTTGTGTACTGGCTCTTGACTATATATATATTGTTCTGACCTCCTCAAAACTCCTAGAAAATGTAGTTTAACACTGGAAAAATTTGGCCTTGAATGAAGGAACGAGAGATCACAACAAGGAAAAGAGAAAAAAAACTATGGCAGAAGGCCGATATTACTGAGGAAGGAGGAATTTACATAAAAGCTGGACTTTGGTCTTAAATGCACTATATTTACATTAATTTTGCGCAAACGGGTTATTGAAAACACAAGGCTCACTCCAAGGGTTTCCAATTTCTACCACAATCAGGCACGGTGTTTGTCTGGAAATCCTGAGCTTAATAGTCTTCTTCTCTGCTATTTCTGTGCACTATGGACGTATAATATACTTGGACTGCCCCAGAGGAGGCAGGGGAAGCAGAAAGGGTGAAGTGGTGTTTGCAGGGCGAGGTAAGGAGCTTCTGAGTGCTCCGAGCTCTAAGGTCCTTCTGAGGGCGAACTGCTGGGTTCCTACCCTTTTAAGACTTCTCCTGGTAGGCAACACCCAGTCCCTGTGGGGGGTAAATTCCGGAGAGCCAATGGGAGAGGAGATAGTTTTTGTAGAGAATGGATGCTTTCAGTTCAAAGGGGCAACTTGCATATAGACAAGGATGACTGAATCTTGTTATAAGAGACCTTACTTTCCTTGGTTCTAGCTTAAAATCTTGAACACCTCCCCATTCTAAAGGACATTTCAACCCTAGACGGGTTGGAATGGACAAGACAAGCCAGAAACAAGGACCAATGGCAAATATAAATTACTGAGCCTTCCATTCTCCCTTGAGTGGACTTATAATATAAGCAATATTCAAACTCTGCCGATGATAATATTCATGAAGTCTTACTCGACAGGCAGAGGATTAATGATTAATAAAAAAAATAAAGTGTGACGTGACTAAAGACTAACAACTTGCTATATTCCAATAAAGAATACCCTTAAAATATAACGTCACACTGAGAATAACAATGAATAGCAAATAATGTTATTATATAAAATTAACCTACAGGTAAATTATATCATATATAATACTGCTAGCTTAATTGTGTAAGGCAAGACATACTATCAGTTTACCCTGATGTTGCGATATGATGCGTTCAGGTGTGTTAATGGCCTACGATTTCGTTAAGTAACTTTTTTCTCATAACAAGAAGACGCCTAACAGTATTAATTACATCGTAGCAGACATTAGTGCAAACTAACAAGGGCAGAATTAATGAAGTAATTCTCCATAGAGACTATATAGGATTACACAAAAATGTAAATATCACCAGAGACAATGGCCATTTCACAAATTATAAAGACTAGGGAGTAACACTAAATCAGAAATCATATCAAAACAATGTATAAATGAGCCAGGCTTTGAAAATATCTCTAAGGCTACGGCAAAAAGATTACAGCAATTTTTGCTGGCTAAAATTTTCCTAAGTAAAATGGAATTCTAAGTGCCTAGAATAGGGCATTACGCCAATTGTGGCACTTTTATGACAGTAGTTCATAATGAAGTACTAATTCATATAAGGCTAGAATAACTGCAGGTTTGGCGCTGCCTAAGCATGGCATACAATATACAATAAATGCCTAAAGGCAGTAAAGAAGAGGAAAGGAAACCAAGGAAGCGAAGATATAGACAGTAAAAAAAAAGGGAAGTTACAAAAGGGCCAGAAGGAGGTAGTTACAAAAGGGTAAGAGGGAAGTAAAAGTAGCAGAATCTGGCACTTTCCTCTGGATTAAGAGGGTCAGAATTCTCTATAAGAGGGTGGCACTGTGCCAGGCACTAGTGCAGAGAGGCTATTGGCTCTCGTAAGGCTTTGGAAAACCTCGACACCCTTTTCCCTTCTTCCTTCGACCTCTCTGAGGTCGGTTTGACGATGCCAATGGGGGTCTTGAATGGTTCAAGCCCTTTGAAGATTCCGCAGGGGCATTTGCTCCAGCTGCTGCAACAACTGGAGCCTAAAGGTGGGTACACACGTGAGAGCCGAACCTTGTATGTGTAACTGAGTTACACGTTTACAGTTACAATGTGTCAAAATCTTGAGGAAGAACCGTAACCAAGTTAAGCACGTAACTTCATTTCAATCCACTGCGATCATCAGTCTGTCTCTGTCCGGGTTGTTTACCGACGATGGCCACCATGCAAGTAGCAGCTGCCGCGTATATTTATATACATTATTTAACGAAGATGAAGCGAAATAAAAGAAGATGGTGGCAATCAAGGTTATAATATACTAGAACGTAGAATACAGTGGTCGGGAATTACTCGCTGACATGAGATTCCAAGAAGTTTTCTGGCCACAGTAAAGTCTTTTCTTCGTAATAACTAAAATAAATTGAAGGACCTCCTCCTCACTCGAATCAGCCATGGTAGACATATACGTACTGACTAACCAAGACAAGGGACTCTAGTATGGACGGCCTTGTTTATAGTCGGTGTTAACAAGTTCAGCAACCTCTGTTGATACGCGTGTAATACAGGTCCCGTCCACACATGGCGTAACGTGCAGAGACCTCCCTTTGATTCGGGACCCAAAACCGACAATTGCCGGGACGGAGGGCGAACGGAGCCTCGAACCTCGCGGGGTTCGGGGTTCGGGGTTCGGGTTCGAGGAACCGTCCACACTTGCGTTTTTGTTACAAGAATCAGTTACAATACAAGGTTCGGTTCGCACGTGTGTACCCACCTTAATGCTGCATGGCTCGGTTCCCTGAGTTCTTCAGCCAAATGGGATTTGGCAGTCATTACTCCGGGACCAGTTAGCTGCTGACGGAGGGTGATTGGATGAGATAATGGTATTCGGGATGGGCTTACCCATTGGGAGGACCGACTCTGGGGCGGTCTGCGAGGCCGCACCGTTGGTGGAGTGTCCACTATGC
The DNA here is from genome assembly GCF_015104395.2 of Macrobrachium nipponense. Taxonomy (NCBI): domain Eukaryota; kingdom Metazoa; phylum Arthropoda; class Malacostraca; order Decapoda; family Palaemonidae; genus Macrobrachium; species Macrobrachium nipponense. The sequence goes on from NC_061104.1 coordinate 37,793,952, forward strand.
TCATGGGTGTCCTGGAGGATTCCTATTGAAATTGGCTCTTCCTTGACTGCCGGCATGGGTAGTGGGGCCAAGCCAGCAGAGGGAGAGTGACCGGGACTTAGAGCTCTGGGAGGAAGACTCAAGTCTTGCCTTGGCACGGCACTGAGGGCTCTTTCTCTACCTGTTCTCTGATTTTGTAGAACATGCGGTATGCGGGAATGAAGATGGGTTCGGTCCCCTCTTCTCGATCACTGTATGTTCTAACACCTAGTCGCTCTAATTTAACACCTTTTAAAGCCACAATATCCCCAAATTCAGCCAAAACTTCGCTTATAGCCTCTGTATGCTCCTTGTAATCTGCATTAGCTAAATGTTCCTTAACGATTTTCTTCCTTATTTGCATTTCTGCCTCTGAAAACTTAGTTTTTTCCCTCTACAATACCCACTGAACCACTATCACTACTCCAGTCTTGGAGGTCTACCACATGCGTATTCTTCTGATATTTCCTAACTGTATTATTACAATTCAACAATTCTATCCAACCAAAAATCCCCTGTATTTGATACCCTGTTCACCGATACGGTTGTAATTTCACCTTTTAATTTCTTGCTACACTCAATTATACATACTTCTTTGGGCATTTTCACTTCCTTCAGCTTGACTCTTACCGTATTCCTTATACCTGGATTTAAAATAACAACCTCTGATAAAACACCTTATATTTGTGGTAATTACACATGTTACTCTCATGTTCCATATCCATATTAATATCACCCTTATTTATATAATAAATCTCCCTTCCATCCACCATAATCCCAATGTTAGTATCAGTATCACCACTGTTATCAATATCAATGTTATTCCCCATATCACCATTATTAATGCCACCAAAATTATCACCAGTATCTTCATTATAACCACCATTATCACTGCCGTGATCACAAATATCCCCATTAACACGCCATGATCACAAGTATTCCCATTAACACCACCGTGATCACAAATATTTACCACAATGTCCCCCATATTAACCTCAGTATCCTCATTTACCTCAGTTCCACATATATCCACATATGGAATAAAAACACCCAGTATCCCAGCCGTTATGCCACTAACACCTGTATGGACTGATATCCTGTGTCTCCTACATATAGGATGGCCCAGCAAAAGTCTGTTGCCCAACACAACCCCTTTTATCACCAAAAATGGTTCCATCAACACTCTATCACCCAGAGCGAACCGCACTCTTTTAAAACCTAAAGTATTTAATCTATGAGCTTGCACATCACACACCATCTCCGTTGAGGGTTTTAAAGGGTATTGGAAGAACATGGACTGATATAAATTATCGTCCATCAAATTTACCGAGGTTCCTGTATCAATAAAAAAATTGGGATCTTCATTTTTCCCACTAATCTATGTACTATCGGCCTAGGCTCTGGGGCGTCCCCCACGAGACCACAATGACATCTACAAATTATCTGTACCCTTTATGCTGATTGGCTTTCCAAATTTCGCCGATTTCTTTGCCCCTTTGAGTAACTTGCTTGGGAAGTTCTCAGTTTCTGAGACACACAAGACTGCCAAAAGTGATCTGCCCTTTTGCATGTTCCACAATATTTGACTCTACATATTTTCTTTGTGTGCCCTGGTTTATTACAATTGAAACAAAGCAACTGTTGCCCTTGATCCATAGATCCTCTCTTATATTCCACCTTTGCACACAAACAGAGAGAAGGAAAGTCTAAATCCCTTTGTGTTGTATTTCTTGGACCGGTCCGCTAAAAAAATGTAATATCCCCCATGGGACATTTGGGCATGTGTTTTTGAATTTGGAAATAAATTAGTTCCTCAACTGATGTAGGTTCAATCCTTTCATCAAAGCTATCTACAATGGCGTCCACAACTGTTCCTTTAATGCCGCAGAAAATAAAAAAAAATGGAATACGCCAGTGAGAAAATTGTACATCAAAATAACAAAAGGTGATATTGAAAACTTACGTCGTCATTAAGGAACGGCACATTAACCACGAAGTCGTCTATTCCCTGCATTAGTGCATATATATTTTAATTACACGTGCAACCCTGCGAAATTATTACATTGATAATCACTGTAAAATAGCCCTACCGCCCTTATAAAGCACGTCTTGTTCACTCATTGTACAACACTATTGTCTTAGGAGGCTGACTCTTCGACCACGGCCCAAATTCCGCTGACTTCACCTTAAACCCCTTTGTCAGCAAAAGAGGGACAGTTGCCAAAAATACATAACTATATTCCCTTTCCTCTAACATCTACATGATCCCCTAACTCCTATGTAACCCCCAGTCTCTCCAGAAATGTAATCTATAGGCTTGATTGTCTTTCCCGACTACCACCAAACTGTTACAGGGTCAGATGACCTTGTTTAACTAAAAAGAGAGAATTGCTAACTAGTAACATGACCTATCTTCGATGCTCCCATTGCCTGCCCTCTCTGCGTAGTTGAAATCAGTCATTGTATCAAGGTTCTAGTTCAAACTCTTAAGATACAAAAAATAGTTTTTTATTTCCCCAAAATAGCTTACATGAAAATTAGATAAAATTAATTCAAAATCCCAAAAATCATTAAGATACCATTATTAAAATTGCCATGCACTATTCTCTCTGTCAAAGAAACCCATAAGTCTTTCTCAAATACATGTCAATAGAGAATTTGGTTTTGGCAGTGACTAACCGAATCCATCTGCAAAAGAAATCACAATTATCAAAATGGTAATATTAAATTTCATCAATAATGTTAAGTGTCGCACTGCACTTCTCCTCCTGTAGCATCTGAAAATAACTGTCACTGTTTTAAATGTTCTGTATCTCAACACCCTACCTTAATTGATGGACCTTCTGGGCACCTTCATGTAACTTGTGATCACCACTAAAGCTCTTGTCTAATGCTCCCATATATTCAATTCATTTGCTCTAACGGACTTCCGAACTTACGTACGCTAATGGACGTATGAATGCACGCATGATTCCGATGTCCGTGAGTTTTCCGATGTATCATGAACACTCCCTATTGGCGTACAACTGATGTACGCACACAACTGCATTTTTCTGGCGTCACAATCATATGACTTGGACTAATCCAGGTCATTTGTGCGCTCCGTGATCTCGCCAATGCCTTTTGGTAATGTTATGATGTCTAGTTCCATCGTCTTGCAGAATTCACTGTTTATAAATTTTCCAAAACTTCAAAACACTTTAGGCTGCACTGATTTTGCATTCTTATTGCCTGTCAGCTCATTATCGACCTAATTTTAATTGTTCACATATCATTACCGTAATAGTATATATATACATACCATTATATATATATTTCATAATATATATTATTATATATATATTATATATATCTATATATATATATATATACTATATATATATATATATAATATATATATATATTCCTAAGGCCTATCAATACCCTTGACTCTGAAAGATATGGTAATATGAGCCCGAGCCCTTCTCCAAAGAAAAAACTGACATCTGTCATGTACCTTAAGAAAAATCACCAACTAGCATCTCTGCTATCATTTATAGTGTGATGAAACTAAGACTAGAACCAAACTAAAAAAATATAAAAATAAACCTTTATTTCCCGAAAAACTAGCATGGTAAATAAAGGAAAATGAATTGAAAAAAACCCAAGACGTGAAGTGTCCTCACTCCTACCAAATAACTCAAGAAATCATCTCAAAATGAATACCACACACCATCTCCCAAAAGAGACATTATTTCACATTAGTTATCTGCACTTTCCCCCTGCTAACTAATATGTGAAAAGGTAAGTGTTTCATGAACGAAGTCATAAAGATAAAGAATTCCCATTCTTAATGACAACATTGAATCCATCAGAAGGAAAAGAAATGATAACCTTCAGAGAGAAAATAAATCAGATAAGCATAAAACAACATAAATACAAGTAAAATCATTTCTATATACTAACGGGAAAAACTGATTAAAAACTCAAATATGGAAGAGCTCGTCTCCCAGTCTTCCACTAGAAATATAGTCTCCAGTCAGTGCATATGGAAAAAATTCAATGGCACAATAAAAGCATCTCTTCACTCCAACACTAAAATGTCTCACCTTGACTGGACCTTCCTCCGTGCACCGTCCAACTCCAGCTTAGTCTCACTAATTATCACTAAATGGTCGGCCAGCTAATAAATCACTTCCGACTCAACATCGGATTATAATGCGTTCACACGGACCCTGATGTATGAACAAACGGACGTACTCAATTGTTCTAAGAGGTTCTCTGATTTGCATTCCTCTATGATGTACAGGTCAGGTGATTTCCTCACCCCCTCGGAGTCTACGATACTCATTCGACTAGGTCAACTTGCGCATTCTGTTCTCACCACCTCGACTTGAGGTGTTTGACAATCGTCAGTGGGCGCTGTCCATTCAAAATATACGGGCGCTTGTTGAACATTCCAATCTCCTTTCGATAGAGTCCATTGCCCCTGTATAACAACCAAAATTCTAATCACCTTTGAAGAGCAGATATATAATATATATATATATATATATATATATAATATATATATATATATATATATATATATATATATATATATCTATATATATATATATATATATATATAATATATATATACTATATATCATACATACATACGTACGTACATACACACACACACACACACACAATCGCACACACTTCTCGATAAGTCCGCCTGGTGCAAAGCGGACTATTATCTTGTCAGATTGTCAGATTTTGAATAAAACAAAAATATTTTTAAAAATTGCATCAGTGTACTAGGCTGTTTCCTAGGAGAGTCGAGAAAGGGGAAGAGCTTAGAATGATAGAATGGAAAGCACTTTATTCATGGCTTGGACTGTCAGCAGCCGCTTTTTGTCTTTTGTTCCACTTTTGGCTCCAATTTTTACGCACTGGCTCAAATTGGGCAGAAACAAGGATTTAAGTGTATCAGCGGCGATAGCACAGATATTTGCTTTGGAAGAAGTGATCTGAAAATTAAACAAATAGCAGAGGAAACTGGTGTATGCAGCCGTTCTATTTGGCGATGGGTTGCAAGATTTTACCAGGAAGGTGGACAGGATACCCCAACTCAAAAGAAGCACCCTGGTATAGCCAAAAATTTTAATAGTAGCTGTTTAACCATTGTGAAACGTCAGATGGAGTCAATTCCACAATTAAAAGCAAAAAAAAATGAAAGAATCAGACCCCAACACATATAATGATGTTTCTGTTTAAATGGTTAGTCAACACACTTCATAGCTTGGATACACCAGCCACAGCCCAATTAAGAAACCGATTCTCAGCGCTATGCAGAAGTGCAAAATGGAAAATTTAGCCAAAAAATATAGTGTGTGGGATGAGCCTCGATGGATAAGTTGCTGTGATCCGTTGAATCAACTTTTACGGAAGAACCCTCTTGACCCCCGTTATCCTGAAGGGGCAATTAAACACCACAATTCACTTTTGGTGTGGGGTGCTTCTACAGGATATGGTGTAGCAAAGTTCCGTATATTTGAAAAGAATGTTAAAGTGAATCAACACAATTACTTGAAACTTTTGTTTGATGTTTTGCCAGACGCATTCGATGAAACAAAGGCAACCATCTTCCACCTGAAGGGCCAGTGCTCATACAGCCAAGACTGTTATTCAGTGGCTTGATAATTGTCAAGTGAATTATATTAATGACTGGCCTGGCAATAGCACTGACTGAGTCCATAAAAAAACTTGTGGCAGATCACTAGGCAAGACCTTCATGGGACAGATGTGTCGTCCATCACAATATTATAAAAGGAAATCTGTGTATCTTGGGATAAAATACCTAAGGAAACTTCATAACCTGTCTCTGTCAATTAAACAAAAGTATTTCCTTTTTATTGCTTTTCTGATGTTGCTATCATTTTCGCCCAAGGTGGACTATTATCCCATTGAGTACTGTATATATATATATATATATATCTATATATTAATATATATAATATATATCTATGTAAGTGATTACATAATAAAAAATATGGAATGTTATTCCATATATATAAAAGACTAAAACTAAAGAGGTCAACCAGATTGCTTGCAGGAATGTGATCAGACCAGAGACGATAAAGTATGTAGGCTAAGATGACGTGCCGTCACTTGTGTTCATTCATTTGTTTTGAAACATTAGTCCAAGCTCCCTGCTTGAGACAACTACCGCGACCTATAATTCAAACGGCCTACGTGATCTGTAGTGTGTCTCATTTTGTATGTATGTTCATATGTTCGAGCTACTGTCTGCTCCTTTATGACTTGTAACCGAGATGGTAGTGGAACAGAATAGAGTTAGCCATCATCATTGGCAAACCTGTACCTCTTTACCTAAGCTTTATCATGTAGAGAGAATAGAATTAGCCATCATCATTGGCAGAAGCGATCAAGCTATCATCATTAGAAGACTTGTACAAGCCTACTTGATCTTCACCATGTAATCTTAGAGAATATAAATATTTTTATACTTATATTCTCTATACATCAGAAAGAAATCATCATGAGTTTAACACATCGTCGTCATATCCAAAGAAGATAATACCGACTTCGTAAGTGATCTACAAACCCCAAGACACTCCAATGAATATGGAAGTGCAATACCAACCGACTTAGCGTAAGATTATCGCAAGTCTAACATTACCTCATAGGGCGCCTTATTATACGAGGCAACGGCCCTAAAATATATATATATATATATATATACACACAGTCAAACCCCCATATTCGCGTTCTTGAGATTCATGGACTCACCTTCACCTTTTCGTGATTTTTCCGTGGGGGACCTATCTAAAAATGATTTGTGGGAGGACTTGCTCATATGCAGGTTTTTCTGTAGATAAATATTCACTGATTAGTGTATTTTGATGTTATTTTTATGGCACAAATGATTTACTGACTTAAAAATTACACTGATTTAATACTGTATTAAGTTTAATACAATTAAATAATATTAACTCATAAAAATAATAATTCTCTCTCTTTCTCTCTTTGATTTGTATGCTACTAAATGATGTACCTAATACATAATAAGTGCTAATTTTCCAATAGTAGTAATAATAATAATAATAAGATGATAATAATGAATAATAATAATAATAATATATAATAATGAAACACTGTTATTACAATATTTCTGAATTTCTATTGTAAGTTATATAAGAAATTAAAGAACAGTCTTTTGGCCTCTCAGAAATGTCACATTACTTGGCAGAAAGTGACCACATGTCCAAATTGTTGCCAACTCCTGATCATCTCATTTCTACTCTCACTTTCTCTCACTCTCTCTGGTAAAGATATACGTATGAAGAGGGGAAGAAGTGTTGCCTATAGAGGTTCATTTCAATATTTTGAAATCGTATGGAGTTATTCTCTCTCTCTCTCTCTCTCTCTTTCATAATTAGGTATTCTCTGTCTCCGAAATAATTCATAAATAATTTCACTCTTGAAGGTCAAATATATGATGTTGCCCTTTCAATGGTCTGTGTGTGTGTGTGTGTGTGTGTGTGTTATTGGCTGTACGTATGTTTCTAATAGTAAAATGTTTAAGATTACTTTGATATGATATTAATATACAATTTCAAAGATTAATACAGTAACATAGAATAATAATTTAAGGCATATTTGATGTAGGATGATATTTTAAGTATACATTTGGTATTTGAATTTTCAAGATAGGGAGTTGTAAGCATTTTTAGAGGGGGTTCTAAGTATTCACAAATTCTAGCTATTCTCGGGGGCGGGGGTGGGGGTGTGTGTCTGGTTTGCATCCCCGTGAATACGGGGGTGTTCACTATATATTAAGAAAATTCAAACTACAAATCCAGTATAGCTACATAACGGATGGAATTTACTTTTATTCTCTCATTACAGATTTTGGCCCAGTCTGTTCAAGAAGCGTTTGACCCTTTTGAGGTTAACAGCATCGGCCCTTCCCTGGTCAGCTCTGCACTGAGGGAGCTGTGCCCAGGGAATCTGACGAGCAGCACTTACTACTCTCGACGCCTCTCAAATGCGTCTAATGATGATGAGGTGTCTGCGTACCTTGAGGATACTTTGCCATACATTCAAACCCCCGAAATATGCTCTAATCTGACCATTTTTCCTGAGAAAATGTTTTATCCCATTGACTTCCATTACTACTCAGGAGAAAGGTTCCTCTTATTCAAAAGAGGTCATGGTTATGGAATGGAGAAAAATTCTTGAGGATTTCAAAGGCATATAGTTTGCATCTCTATAGTTCTCTGACCTGGAAGGAGGAACTGGTGTCAGGTGGAGATTCCATTATGGAAGAAGCCATGAGAAGAAATTGTCCCAATGTCTATCATTACATAGAAGAAACTGATGGACGCCTTTGAAAAAGTCTACTGATATACTTAGTACATTACTGGATGCACAAATTAGCTATTAGTTCTTGCAAAAACTTGACTTGGAGGCCTAGAAAGTAAACACACTAATGTTTTTATTTGCTATATTACTTAATTGATCCTTTAATGGCATTCATTTGTTAGATCCCTTATCTAACATTTATAAAAGATTGAACCGACTATCTTTTCATAATGAAGCGTATCACTTTTACAATTATAATCCCTCATAATTCACAAGTGCCTGAGATGCATATTAAGACAGCGTGGCCTTTGAATAATCACAGTTGTCAGAGTTCCTTTAAACTTGTGGGTTGATGTGACTTTTCCATGGTGACATTCTCTTCAGGGTGTGGCATCCCTGCCTGCACAATTTAGGGTAAAAGGAACTCTTTAGTCATGGCAGGCAACTCAGAGCTGTAAGAGCTGGACACTCCAAAATAAACTAGTGAGTGGAAGGGACCCTTCCAGCCTTGTTAGGCAACCCTACTAAGAGAAGATTACTCTAAATATATAATTTATTCTCCAACTGTGGACTGTGCCATAGTCATTATACTATTTTCTTCCATGGCCTTGGGTTTGGGTTCTCTTACTTGAGGGTACAATTGGGCACTTTTCCTCTTTTTTGTTCACTTTCCTGTTTTTCAATGTAGTACAGGCTGATGAGGAAGTAAAAGTTGCTTGATGGATTATCAGGAAAGTGCCTTCTTCTTTACCCAATCTTTCCCTGCTCAGCTTTTATAATTTCTGAATCCACCCTGACTACCCTCCCCCAGTATTGTGGCACACCTGGCAAGGTTTCCTGGCCCCTTCTTGTTTTGGCTATACTTCTTCAGTTCTTATTCAATGGCATTTTTTCCATCCAGCTTGCACTAACCCTTCCATATTGACCTTGGAGACTTGATCATCATTAAAACTTAGGTATTCAATCTTCTTTCTACTGACCTTTAATTCTCTGTCTTCCAGTTTACCTTTCCCTCCGCTCCTCTAGTGTTGACTGTGTTGCATAACACGATGTCATCAGCAAACAACATGCAACAGGGGGATTGATTCTATTCTTTGAGATATCACATCCATATGAGGTAAAAACAATATATGGACTTAAAGCAGATCCCTGATGTAAACCAACTCTTAATGGTATCCATTCAGTTAACCCAACACTGCTCACTATTTATTTATTTATTTTTTTTGCTCCTTCATACATATCTTGGACCAACCTCACATACTTCTCCAGTGTTCCCTTTACTCGCATACACCTCCAAACCTCTTGTCGTGGGACTCTTATCATATGACTTTTCCAGATCTATGAATACTACGTGCTGTCCTTTCTGCTTTTCCCTGCCCTTTTCCGTCACCTGTCAGAGGGCAAACACTGCATCTGTCATCCCTCTCTCTGGCATGATACCAAACTGTTCTTTGCTTGCGGATGTTTCTTCCCTAATTCTTTGAGCCATTATTCTTTCCCAGATTTTCATAGTGTGAGACATTAGGTTATTCCTCTGTAGTTAACTTGTTTTATATGGGAGTCATCTTTGGTGTTCTTGTCCCTCGACTTTGCAATTCTGTGAATTTTTCTCTCCCCATCAGGTGTCTCCAGCTCTTCATACCTGTCATCCAATGCTCTTGCCCTTTCTCTTGCAACTGCCTCTTTACTTGTTTCTTTTGTCTTTTGTAGTTGTACCTCTCTTTATCCTCTTGCTGTCCATACTTTTCCCAGATCTTTTTTGGCTTTTGCCGCCTCTTTTACTTCATCATTCCACTACCAGGTTTCCTTATTGTCGGGAGGTTTCTTTCCAGATATCTTTCCCAACACCTCTCCACCCACTTCCTTGTCACCAACACTGTTGTGATTCCACCATTCTTGCACTCTCTCGAGCAATAAAACTTCCCTCAACACTCTCTCCTTAAATTGTTGCCTCGCTTCCTTTTTCGGTGGGAAATGTGCAGGCCTGCCTTTTACTGTGCTCCTTATTTCCAAGTATGTTACCGCCACCCTGTGGTGTGCTGCTACACACTCCATTTAAAAGGTTACAGTTTTTCACTTCTCTCAGATGTGATCTTCTGCACATGAGGAAATCAATTTGACTTCCTCTTGCCCCACTCTTGCATGTAAATGTACTGATTTTCTTTCTTTTCAAACCAGGTGTTGACCATAGGTTTGAAAGGTGTGACGGGGGAAATCCTTGCAGTTGTACTAGGAAACAAGTGTTTGGAGAGGGTAGATAGCAAGATGGACGAAAGATAATATGTACGGAGGTACAGTAAGAGGAATTAAAGGGGTTGCAGCTAGGGGCCGAAGTGATACTGCAAAGAACCTTTAGTAATGCCTACAGTGCACCCCGTGAGGTGCTCTGATGACACTACCACCCTACGGAAAACGTTTATGATCAAACAAGCATTTAAACATAAATAAATTATATGCCCTCTGCATAAAACTAATTTGACATTTCTTGTAACTAACGCATGTTGACGGTATCCCTCAATGAATATGTACTGTTTTTGTCACGACTAATGTTTCAGAGAAGGTGATCACTAACCACAATTTGAGTCCCTTTTAACTCCTGCAAAGTGTAGAAGGACTTTCCCTAAACAATGATGACAGGTAGCAAGCCTGTTGCTGCACAGCGATTGGCCCTGTGAATGGGATCCATTGCTGGTTTTCTGACCTTATTGCTACCCGCTACTATGCTCACCTAATTGAATTATATATGTAAGTGATTACATAATAAAAATATGGAATGTTATTCCATATATATAAAAAACTAGAACTAAAGAGGTCAACCAGATTGCTTGCAGGAATGTGATCAGACCATAGACGATAAAGTATTCTAAGATGACGTATACAATAAAGTAGGCTAAGATGACATGCCGTCACCTGTGGTCCTTCATTTGTTTTGAAAACATTAGTCCAAGCTTCCTGCTTGAGACAACTACCGCGACCCATAATTCAAACGGCCTCCGTGACTTGTAATGTGTCATCTGCATGTATGTTCATATGTTCGAGCTACTGTCTGCTTCCTTTATGATTTGTAACTAAGATGGTAGTCAGAGTTGAATTAGCCATCATCATTGACAGAAGCGATCAAGCCATCGTCATTAGAAGACCTGTACAATCCTATCTGATCTTCATCATGTAATCTCAGAGAATAGAACTATTTTTTATACTTCGTGTTTTCTACTAGAACCTCACATCAGAAAGAAGATATCATCATGAGTTTAACACATCGTCGTCATAACGAAAGAAGATACTTACTTCGTTAGTTATCATGAAACCCCAAGACACTCCAATGAGTATGAAAACGCATAACCAACCGACTTAGCGTAAGATTATCGCAAGTCTAACATTACCTCATAGGGCGCCTTATTATACAAGGCAACAGCCCTAATATATATAACTGTTCTTACTTTTCTTACCAAATTTGACTGTTGTTCGGGCTTGGAACCGTCATGACCCTATGGTCCAAGAACCATCTTGGAAGACTAGATAAATGAAGGGATACAAAAATCCACAAATAAAAAAGAACAAATCTTCATATTAACGAAAAGCTCTCTAACAATTAACACTGATACGAGGCAGGAGCGCGATAAAAAAAGTTGGTTCTAGAAGGTAAGAGAAAAAGAAATTAAGGAGTATTATCAAGGCATAAAGCGATAAATTATTGACGGCCATCAGTTGATTGATTTGTTTTGCTCTGCATACTTAGACATAAATCATGGTATGGCCATGAAATTGAATATGTTATCGATTTGAGATAAGCCGTTAAGAATATTAGGAGTCAGGTGACGGGATAGAATTCGTAATAATAGGTACCTTAAAGGAAATTATGGACGTATCATATGTAGACGAGAAAATGAAGAGAGAGTGATGAAAATGGAAAAGATATATCCTTTATGTAACCCCAGGGGGAATGGTACGTGCCAATGTGACCAGAGCCCCTTGTGTGGGCTCCGGAAGAGTTCTAGGACACAAATTTACATATACGTATACTAGAACCAGGAAAAGGGATGCTGGAGATGAGGGAGAATTATAGAAAATAAAAAGCAGGGAAGAGATGAGCGATGTTGGAGGCCATAATGATGACATCTGCAAACCAAAGCATTCCCGATCTTAATAATCACAATATCCTCAAGTGTCGTCCATCATACACGGTGCAGACTATAACAATAGTCCGTTGGACGTGTAAATGGAAGGAAATCTTGAGGATTTACCGCCATTCCTCTCACCAGTCTTTAGAGGCGATTTGGTCGTTTCTTCTCAAGCTGCCAAATACACAGGGCTGGAAGTTTTCTTTTTCTGAGCCTTTTTAATTCTTGTATAAGGGACATAGCAAATGTTCCGGGCCCTCCCGCCAATGTATCGCAATAAATCTCTCATGGCGTGTATACAAAAAGTTTATCTTTTAAACGAAATGAGCGTGAAAAGCACAAACAGCATCACTTTTCACTTGCTAGCACAGCATTTCATAGTTCCTTTGCAATGGTTGAGTAACTGAACAATTATCATATGTAATAATCACTATATCAACATAAAAAAAATAATCAAATACACTTCGGTGCTACTGCTTAACCAAGTAAGATTTATAACTAATTAAATGATCATTTTCCCTCCCTGCACAGCCGTTTCAGATGGAATAAACTTACTTCTCCCACCCGCGCTCATCTCTCTCTCTCTCTCGTGATTTTTATTTGAAATATTTTGGGATTAATATCAGTAATTTCAAGAAGATGTAAGTCATGGATGTGATTTTTGTATACGGTTTTCATGTAGTCGGTCGATCGGTCCAAATCCCGACTTCTGCAGACCAGGTAAAATGGGCATTTTATCAACAGAGCAGCTGCTGCGGGTTCCTCATGCGATTCCACTCGACGGCTTCAGGAAATCTGAGATAAATCTGAATAGCGTCGTAGATATGTTGTTTTGAGGAAACTTATCGAGACGATCACTTGTGACTGAGCCAACCATTCACCTCCAATTTTTCCTCGGTACTCGCAAAACAGGAGGTCTGTTGGACGGGTAATTTTAGTCTAGTGAGTGAGTGTGGATTTTGCTCTTATAATCAGAAGAGAAAGGCAGATTAACCTTCCGGATCATATAACATTAACAACATTTATGGGTATTCTAGATGAGGGAGAATGACATATCGTCAGTGATAGTACCTGAAATATTCTCATTATTCAAATACAGAAAAAAAAATGACCCCATTGTGATGGCGTCTGCAACCAACCGCACCTGCACAAACACCCGAAGAAAGAAATACACCTGGCTCGTATTTTGCTCTGTTTGTCTGGTGGTCATGTTCAAATACTTTCATTTCGGGAGCATGTTAGTTCCCAGTCCTCTCGCTAGATCCAGGGAGCCTCTTGGCAGGATTCCGAGGGAGGGCGAATGGTACGACCTGCTGTGTCCCCGATACCGTCTCCAGAAGATGGCTAAGCCCTCGCAGCTCAAATGGCGCCCCCCGAATGAGGACTCGATTTTCTTCACGCAGACGTCCTGTGGACTCAACTTCAATGGACGCCAGGTGACTATTTTCGCTTTGGGACAGGGCAAACAGTTTATCCTCTCCGTGAAAACAGTGCACTGATCTTCTTTTGGAACTTAGGATCACCAAAAGGTCGTTCATAAGATAGCATTCGATGCTCAAGGAAAATGTTAAGACTTCTTAATATCTTCTGTTGTTTCCATAAAAGTTGCATCAGTGTGCTGATGAAGGAAGTCGATAGAAAACGTTATGTTTATCAAAATTCAAAATTATATAAGGGTCGAAAGCATCATAAACAAGGTTGGTGTAGATGAACCCGAGTGTTCTGTGACCTTTGGTTGCGTAAAGCAAAATGAGAACATTAAAATTGACCAGAAGTAGCTGTGAGGTTATTGAATGGTAGGGGCAGTGTGGGAGAAATATAGAAAACAGACGCCCATTTTGTAAAGAGAGAGTTTTTAAAGGTGAAATGCATAACATGTACCACACTCATACTATCGTATATATTAAAACATACATGTATGTATACATGTGTAGCACACACACTTATTAAATATTTCTTCACGGAGCTGTTTCCCCTAACCGAATATAATGCACAAACTGCTGAAAACTGGATAAATCTGTTCACGATGCAATTGCACAGAACGTGTGGAACATCAAATTTCAGATTGCAATGCAATGAAGCTTGAAGAAAAACAGAAATAAATAGAAGTGAGGTAAGAAGAGCAGTTCACTGGTCAAGTTAATGTGCTTTCCTAAGCTTTACCACTAGAATTGATCGGAAGAGTCATATGCAATGAAGTGGAAGGAAAAGCAAGTTGAGGAATAAAGTAGTTAAATGTGGAATGACTTCTGATGCCCAGAGGAATCTTGTAGATATGAAGAGAGGGACATTAAAGGGTACTGATAAAGTGTGCTTTGACTGTTAATATTGAATGAGGAAGTACTGTAGGTAGGGATGGAGGACTGAAAATTCAACATTTACTGAAAGATAAAATGCTTGAACGTTTGCATGTAGTATATGAGGCATGAGCCCTAAATAAGGCGACATCCCTCCTGGTGCCAGTCGCAATCCTATACATCTGTAAAGTATTAATATTAAGGGAACATTGTTGCACTGTAAAGTAGCGATGGTTTGAAATCCAGACAAAATATGTCCAAAGAGAAACGAGAGCCTTCTGAAGAATTGTGGACCTATTGGAGTGTGGAACCCAAACATGGTCGATGAACTCAATTTTCTTGAGGCCAGAATAAAGTGAACGAGAAGGTTCTTGGAAGTCTGAATCCTAACCTGGCTTGGTTTTGATGATACACTATATGATTGGCTGCGCTAGGTGATATGACTACAAAGGTAGTACGTAGTGGTGGAATTTCTAGACTATACGTACTATGATTTGACAGGTTTTTAAAAGTGTTTAGGAAAGGAGCTTGAATGTTGGAATACATAATTTCCAGAGAAAAATATTCCTAAGAATACTTAGGAAATCCCACAATTCTGGTGATGAAAATCGTCTGCTGGATTATGCGTTAGTACAGAGTAAGTGGAAATGTGGATGAATATCACTGGGGGAGAAAAGAAGGAGATGGAGGACTATTTGGTTGAAATGAAAGTCAGGTTACAGAGGATGTATGCTAAAGAGGAGGGAGTTTTGAAAATGTGGCTGTAACTGTGATTAAGACAAGTGAATTTGATAAGGAAATGAGGAGAATACATTAGAATCTGCCTGAAAAATTGTTTTCGCAGATAGGTTTGGAAGGAGTGCAAGAGAATTACGAAACATTTGAGGATGGTAGGTAATCTAGCTTAACGAGAGAGAGCAAGTACAAGGAGAGAGGTCAATGTACAAATGGTTCTCAGAATAAATGTTGCAAATGGAGAAATGCTGTCTGAAGTGCATCTAGTCTTTGGTCGAAGGAGCATTTTGAAGATCTTTCAAATGTAGAGAGAAGAGAGGCAGAGCTGAATGACGCGGTAGTGGAAAAAATTTACTCTCAGATTCAGTGTTTGTGGAGATGATTGTCAACTGTTTTGACTTTCACCTTGCTGCAAAACTCATCCGGGTACCACAATTTTTGTTGGCCATTTGTGCCTATCAATAATTTTGTAATTTTGCTTAGAAGATTTATTTTGCTACCTTTTCTAAGCTGAATCATTGTGGTCTTATTTAGTAGTTTTTAGAAACGGAAGACAAGCATAAAACGTACAAATGATGAGTTGATATCAGGTGTTTTTTTCCTTAGAATACATTTATCAAAAATCAGTTAACAGAGATATAAACTTTTTACACCATCCAAAGCTAGAATAAACAATTTTTTAATTTTAATATATTATTACTATTTGTGTCAGTTACTGAAGAAGGTATCGTAGGTGAAAAAGTAAAAAAAAAAAAAGTTCTGGTGAAATTTTTGACGAAAGGTTCGAAAAACAATTTTCTTTAGATGGTCGGTGTAAAGTTATCGTTTATGATGAGAGACTGATTATGCTTTTACTTTTCAGCTGAACAATAATTTGCACTAAATTTTCAAAATTGACAGAAGATAGAAAGCCACAGAACAAATGAAAGATGAAATGATCTAAACGTAGATGTTTTTACATTTTTATATAAAAAAGGTGTAATACATTTCCTGTTTAATATCCTGTTGATGCTATTGTTACTAGCTGTGCAGGAAAAGTACGAAAAATTTAATCATTCTCTCTCTCACTTTGATGTCGGTGGGCAGAGAATCGATGTTTACTCTGGAATTTTATTGGTTTAAGCTAATTTGTACTGTATAGCAGAATGTTAAAAAAAAATAAAAGTAAAAAAAAAATAGTTAATGACGTGCTGACAATCGACCCAGTAGTACAGCAGGAATTTTTTATCATTTCCTTCAAACCTGCAACTTTGAAGATAAGAGATAATAGAGACAGGGAGAGTGTGGATGCTTGCGTTGAATCGTGTCTGTATATTTAACGAACACCCCAACCAACATCTTGTGTCCTTTCCGCAGGCATGTGCCGTTGAGAGTGCAGCTCGCCACCATCGCCACCGGTCAGTTACCGTTTACGTCACTGCTCCCTTAATTGATATGTCACATCCCTTGATAAAGGTACTCTGTCACTTTTTGTATACCAAAGGATGTAGGGTTAGAGTCCTTTTTATTATTATTAAACTTCACTTTCATGAAATTTATATTGTTGTCCGTGCCATTATTATTAAGAACTTTTTCATCAGTGCTTAATAAAATTTGATAAAAGTAAAGTCTAATCTTGGAATTACTGTCTTCATCAGCTGTCTGCTTAAGTTTCCAAAAATGTTGACATCTCAGAAGGTTTCTTCATTTTACGGTTGATGTTCCTACCAGACCTCTTCTGGGATTACCTAGTTCTTGTCAGCTTCCTCGTCGATGATGGTCGCACTCAGGCTATCTCTTCTTTAACGACACCTGGTGCTGCTTACTTTGCTTTCCTTTCTTTGTAGTGATTAACCATCTCCTTGATTTGAATACCCTCCCCACTGCAACATTAGCTTGTTTGCTTCCATTGGTAATAGCATTAACCCTTGAACGAACAGCCTCTGACCCTCTTATTATAGAGATGCTTCTGGTATCCCTGTGTCACTAATAAACTCTCGCTCGCAGAAGTCAACATGTACAGGTAGGCAGTTCACACTTTATTCTTGCAGTCCTGATCAATAATTCAGTGTGAATCTACACTGGAACTCTCTTGGTACTTCTGTACGGAAGCATAACGGGTGAAAATCCTGTGCTCACCAAGGTACCTCTAAATACGTAAATATTATTACTGCTAGAAATCAGACCCATTCTTCCAGTCTCTCTTGGTACATCTTTAGCATAGATCTCAGCATACTGCTCATCCTTTCACACAATCCATTGCATCTTTTGTCATATGGAGTCAAAAACAGCTGCTTAGAGCTCACCAGATGGCTCACATTCCTCATTATCTTGGAAGTAAACTAAGACTCTTGATCGCTTAGCACTTCTTTTGGGAATTCTACCCTACTAAAAACTTCAAGTAGCACCTCCTGCTCAACTTATTTTATATTCTATGGAGTTTGCAATCATCAAGGTTTATCTGTTGCCCTTCCCCAACACTGACAATACAGAACCAGTCTGGTCTACAGCTACTCTCTTGAACAACTCTTCAATCAACAGTATCTTCATTAGCAGTATTTTGCTGGTACACACCCTTGTTGCAGTCTTGTAGCAAATGTTGTAGGACCAGCAAACTCTGGTGATGTCCACAATCACTCCTGGCCAATGAAAACTGCTTTTCATACACCTCACAGTCTTATAACCCCTAAGATGACCACCAACAAAAGATTCATGGACCAGCTTCATCACTTGGGCCCAATATATCCCCAAACAGGATTTGCTGTACCTCTTTAGCCCCTTTACCTTGGAAAACGCGATGTACTATTATGTTTTAACATGAGTTCCTTCACCCTTGGTCCTGCATTATGTGTCATTTTTGGTTCTCACCAACTGCTGGGCTAAAATGGGTTCCAGCTGTTGTGTTTATTTCTTCCACTCCTATATGCAGAATACTAAAGTCTATACAAATGGCTTAATGCTGAATATCTATTGTTGGAATTTGGGTCTGTACACAACAGCAGCTGACTTGGTACTAGCCTATGTCAGCATAATTTTTCTCTGACTTTGGCCTTCTTATGCCTGCATCTTTCTTGACCATCTCACCCACAACTTTAATAATTTCTTAGGGGTCATTTATGCTGGGAATGTTTCCAAGAACAGTGTCATAAATATGATTATCTAGGCACATAGCAAGTAACCTTGCTTCCTAGTGTGGAGTGTTTATATAAATCGTAGCAATTAGATATCAATGGATACTCCTATCAGTGAGAACACACACCCACCCATTCATATTGGTCATTTGGTACCCAAGTTACCAAACTTCTAGGTACAGTGCACTTGTACCCTTCTGTATCTTGTAGGACAGTTAGGTTTACCTAACTGTCCTCACTAACTGGTATAGTATGGTGCCTCTTCCTCTGCTACTCTGATAAGCATGCTCTCAATACAATGAGTAGTTCTGCTACATCTGACAGCTTCATTGTATCATATTCAGCATAATCTTCTAAATGGTGATAAATGCAAATGGACATCCTCACATGATATTGGTCGCCTCCCTCGATTCTTCCCTACTGTAGCACTTGTTGGCTTTTTGTTTAACTTATTCTGGCCTTTACACCTAATAAACACATTTTGTTTGCTGTGTCCTGCTTTGTGACACATAAAGTACCCACATTCACTACTTCTACTTGACTTTATTCCCAACTAGCACACAGTTCTTGGCTAAGTGTCATAGCTTGTGATACACAAATTACTCACCTTTACTTTTGTCAGTCTGTTTCTTTTCTGCCATCTTGAAGTTCTTGGGTCTCTTTATACCCCAACTAGACTTTTTTCGTTGGCATCTGTCAATCAACTATGCTTAGCTCATGAACCTCCATGAACCACTCCTCAATATTCACCATATTGCTATTGGCTCTTGGTAGGCTTCCCATGAGAAATAGAACTATCTTGGTCACAATCTGCCAAATCATCAAACTTTTCTGCATTAAGCAATTTCAGTCCACTATTGAAATATTTCTGCAGCCTAGCTACACACTGATATGCAGTGTCATGCTGTTCTGATCTAGACTCATGGACTTTCTTCCTGAATCTCTCCTCTGTCATCTCATATCTCTTTAAAAGTGCTCTCTTTAGGCTATCTCTTTAAAAGTGCTCTCTTTAGGCTATCTCTTTAAAAGTGCTCTCTTTAGGCTATCATGATGCAAAGCTTCATCAGTATGCCTGCTATAAAAAAAAACTTGTAGATCCATGGCTCATTGCACTTGTCAGATGTTGAGTCATATTCCCTGAGGTTTTGGTTCTTGCTGTCGTCCAGACTTCTGTCTATCTTTTAGCTACCTCTTTTGCTGCTTTCTTTCTCTCTCTCTCTGCATGGCTAGGTTTTGTTATTTAGTTACGAATTCCATCTTGTCCTTCGAACCACATCTCCACAGCCAATTAAGTGAGTCTAGTTTGGTTGCCATACTGAAGTATAGGTTATTCAGCTCATGAGATAACACAAAATGAATCTCACCAAATTTTCCGAAAGTTTTACTCTGTTCTATCTTGGTCAAGGTACCAATTTTATGTAATCCAGTGGGTAAAAGGTCTGACAGGGGTCTTTTCCTAGGAATGGCTTCTCACATCGTACTAAAGCTAACATAAATTCCTTTGAACTGAGAGGCCTTATTGCTCAGGTGCTTAAAAGAGAGAAGAATTCTCGCTCCATGGATTCTCCACTTGCAAACCAGATTTTTCAAGTGAAACTCAAAACCCTTCCACTTGACACAGCATCATCATGCAATAATGTTTATGTCACATGTCTAATTTTAGTAGACGAGGCAATTTTATAGTCATTAAAGATAAAGGGAAGTTGAAATTAAAATATTTGAAAGTATTATTTTGTTTTTCCCTTCTTAAAATCAAACTTATAAACTATTTTCATATAAAAATTAATCTTGAAAAAGGCACCAAATGATCATATAGTTTTAGATCACAATTGCAGAATCATTATTTTTAAGGCTATCTTTCTAAATAATATCACAATTTTTAAAAGTAAATTATATTTTTCCTAACTATACAAACCTGAGTTCCTTTACATTAGGAATTAACTTCTGCGTAGTTAGGCAGTAACTACTGTCTGCTAGTCGGGAGTCTTGCCCGACTGGATGTAAACATTCCTCTTTGCTTTAGACCCAGGAACAGATTGAGGGATGGAAAGGACCTCAGGTTTGTATAGTAAGGAAAAATACAATTTACTTAAAGAAAATTGTGATTTGTTCCTTCATGTTATAAAAACCCTCAGTCCTTTACATTAGGAAGACACTGATTGGAGGGAAGAATCTGAGTGAGCCTCTATGAACAGACTGGTGTTTGCCCAACCTAAGGTCTCCTTCCTGGTTGTAAGAGTGTGTCAGAGTTTGGGAACTACGTGACCAGTGGCCAGACATCTGGACCATTTCATAAGAGGGAGGAGAGCATAGCCTCTTATGCAAAGCAATCAAGAATCTTTTGTAGTCGGTGGCTGTAAGGCAAATATATAAGCATTGGATTTGTCTTATGCCAAGGCTCCCTTTCCTCCCTTGCTAGGAAAGAATATAGAATAGAGCTCTGTATCAGACGCCAGTCCCAGCTTGTGATGACCGCAACTCTGCCCACTGGAAGAGAAAAGAATGAAAAGGGGGAGGCCAGTCACTCTCTCATTCATGCCCACATTTGCATGGCTCACAAAGGCGAGATGTTGTCCTGTTAAAGTAACTGGGTAAGCTACACAACTTGTTGAGCAGCCACCATGGGTCCCAAGGAAGAAGTTTCCAAGGACCTGTGGGTTATATCTCAAAGGTAGAAAGTTGTGAAGGTGATCTGGTGAGCCTAAACCCCTCCCTTCAGTACTTGTGGAACCGACAAGTTCTTGCAGATTGCAAGGGTAGGAACAATACTACTGACTTTATGAGCTCTTGGATGAAAGGTACCGGTGTCGTCTCTCCCTTCGGAGGAGTGCGCTTTCCTGATTGCCTTATGAAGCCAGGAAGAAATATTATTTATGGACACTTCTTTCTTGGTCTAACAGGACAAAGTATCATCTAGTCAGGATCATTACCACTAAAGACCTCTAGGGAGGGGATCATAAAGGATTTGAATCTAGTGGCAGGGACCGTTTGATTCTGAATATTCCCTACAAAATCCCCGGGACAAAATCGAGCGTAACCGATCATCTAGTCAGGATCATTACCACTAAAGACCTCTAGGGAGGGGATCATAAAGGATTTGAATCTAGTGGCAGGGACCGTTTGATTCTGAATATTCCCTACAAAATCCGGGACAAAATCGAGCGTAACCGATCCCCATCTCCTCAAGTGTTTCACATTGTAAGAGAGACCATGAAGTTCTCCTACTCTTTTCGTTGATGCCAGGGCCAGCAGAAAGACGGTCTTGAGGGTCAGATCTCCATCTGACAACTCTCATAAGGGCTCTTATAGTTCATGAGTCAGGCTCCTTAAAATGAGAGTCATGTCCCTCTTAGGGGGCCTGAGTTCTCTGGGTGGGTAAAACATTTCAAAGCTCCTCACGAGCAGAGTATCTACATGGAGGTGGAAATATCTAACCCTTGCAGTTTCAGGAACACGGCCAAGGCTGACTAATAGCCCTTAACTTCAGACACAGAGAGGAGCTTCTCTCAGGGAAGAAAGACAAGGAAGTCCATGATTTGCTGAAGAGTGGCTCTGACTGGAGAGAGACCCCATCTACAACGCCAACCAAAGAAGACAGCCTACTTTCCCTGGTCTACTGCTGCAGAGGACTGTCTAAGGTATCATGCTATCTCTGTTGCTGCTCGGCGAGAGAAGCCTCTCGCTCGCAAAAGATGGTGAATAACTTACAGCCATGAAGACACAGGGACTGTACTGCCAAGTGGTACCGTTTTGTGTGTGGCTGACATAGAAGGTTGTGCCACAGGGAATATCTTTTGATGCCTCGGAAAGATGAGCCAGCAGACTGGGATACGGTACCAAACAGTCTGAGGCCATTTGGGTGCCAACAGAATCATCTGAAGATTCTGGGAGGTCAGCAGCCTGCTGATTACCTTGTGAATAAGGCAGAGCAGGAGGAAAGGCGTAGACTTTGAGGTTGTCCCACGGGGGTTGGAATGTGTCCTCTGCAACAGCTCATGGGTCTGGTACTATGGAACAGAAGACCTGCAGTTTCTTGTTGTGCTAGGGACGACAGGTGACTGATCACGGTCTGCCATAGCCGAGCTGGCTGCTCCTGTCGTGACAGAAACAGCTGAGCTTCCTTCGCGAACTTGCTGATCCTTGAGTCTGCTGGGAAGACTTGGCCTCGACCTACTACTTTATCCTCTGCTTGGGGATGAGATCTGACTTCTTGAAGTTTATCATGATCCCAGGGTCTTGAAATTCGAGAAGATTATTCCTTTCCTGTAGTAACTGCAAGCTCCCTCTGGCCAGGACTAGCCATTCATCGAGATACCTCAGGAGAAGTATCCTTACTGAAGGGCCCAAGCTGAAACCAGGGTGAACACTCTCGTGAAGACCTGAGGGGTGGTTGAGAGTCCAAAACAAAGTGCCATGAATTGGAACATGGTCCCCTTGAGGATAAAGTGAAGGTACTTTCTGGAGGTCTGATGGATGGGTATCTGAAAATACTCATCCGTCAGATCTACTGGAACCATGAAGTCTTTCTTCCTGATTTAAGCGAACATTGAATGTGCTGTTTCCATCATGAACCGAGTCTGGCAAATGAATCAGTTTAAAGGAGAGAGATCTATCACTGGTCTCCAACTCCCCAATGCCTTCTCTACCAAGAAGACTCAGCTGTAGAACCCAGGAGAAAGTTCTCGTACGACTTCCACAGCTCCCTTGCTCAGCATGGTTTGCACTTCTTCTTCCAGTGCCAGATCCTTGCCCCAGCATGGTTTGCACTTCTTCCAGTGCCAAATCCTTGGCAGAACCAGGAATGTACATTTGAAGATGGACTGGAGAGTTGGTGAGGGGTGACCTCGGCTCAGATGGGAGTAGATATCCCTCCCGAAGCATATCCACTACCAGGTCTTGTCTCCATATTGCTGCCATGTTGCCCAATGTCTTGATAGGCACCTCCCATCAGTGACAGCAGCTTGAGGGGAATGCTGCCCCTAGCATTTCTCCTTCTTTCCCTTACTTCCCTGGGCTGAAATGGGCATGGTCACGCTCCCTTTGAGGAGGAAGGAGGAAGCTGGGTATTTCCTCACCCCACAACCCCCCTCTTTGAAGGAAGAGGCTTCTTGGGAGCGGATGAAGAGCTAGCTTGGCTTGGAGCCCTAGCTGTATCTGCCCTAGAAGACCCTGAAGTCTTCGCAACCGCCTGGTGAACAGGATGGTCACTGTGTTCAGTTCTCTGCCTGTCTACTGCAGCATCTACCATCTCTCTAGGAAAGAAAGTGGAAGAACCCAACCTAACAGGAGCCCGTTCCTCAAGACCTGGTGACTCGATTCAGGACAGTGTTCCTCCTCCTCAGTACCAGGTTCGCCCACAGGTTAGCATTCTGGTGCGCTAGGTAAGCAATGGCCCTACCTGCAGACTGCCACAGTCTCCCAAAAGTCGATTCCTCCCTAGGGACAATAGCCTGAGGAGACTGCCTGGAAGGTTGCCATAGTGGTAGCCTCCAGGTTCACTGCCTCTTGTTGTGTAAATCAAGCGTTTCTGCTAGAAGGTGCTGCAGTGACAAGCCAGGAGTTAGACAAACTAACTCCGGCTCAACCTGCTTTGTCAGCAGAAGACCCTCCGAGGGCATATTAAAGCACTTCTGTTGAGGCAGAGGAGGCAAAGTAACTTGTCCAATCGGTTAGCCTTGATTGAATTCTCTTGTCCTGAGAGGAAATTATTCACTTGGTCAAGGACAGCTTTAGACAAGGAGGACCACGACGGCCACGTAGATGCCCTGGGGTCCTTAGGACTAATTGTGAGTGTAATGACCTCTGCAAGGGTCCTCTGGATTTTGGGGGTGTCAGCATCCAAGACCCTCTTCCTGCAACTAAAAGAACCTCGCCAGACCTGCTAAGACTTTCCTGAACCCCTCAAGTATATGACCTCTAAGGTCTTAAGACCACACCAGGAACATATGCTCTTGTAGCCAAACCCTGTGGTCCCCATAGTCATTTAGCCCCTCCTTATGTAATCCCAGGAAGTTGAAGGGTCAGGTGAGGAAGATCAGATGCTCCCACTTGCTCTGCTAGCAGAACTAACTGAAGGAGTGAGCCAAGAGCAATCACCAACCCACAGTGGTGATTGTTTTGCGGGTCTAGGAGAGCGCACTTGTCCTTGAGAAACCCTTCCCTGAGGAGTGGTACAGTGCTCTTGCACGGCAGCAGAAATGCTTGCCACCACTGAGACTGGTCAGTCACATGAACGTGGCTGTAGCCTAGGTGGAGACAAACATGCACCTGACTGGCAAGAGCTGCTACTGTATTCATGACATGTCCCAGTCCTCGACGAGGCCAAAACCTCCTGAGAGGACCAAACAGGGGACCTCCTACCGGTCTCGTAGCGTGCATGGTCATACGGAACCATCACATCAACCCTGTGCACCGAGTGATCATCAGTAAGGCGTAAGTCACCTGAGCGACTCACTCCTTTCTTCCTTTCTGTGCCTGAGTCATGACGATGAGCAGACTCAGTGTCATCGACTCTGACTGCACGCGAATCCATATATGTGCACTTGGGAAAGCTCACGAAATAGCACCTCACACGAAACTAGTCTTAGAGGCAGAACCTCTAGGACCAGCATTAGAAGTGCGAACCGAAGTTTGCACTCCTAGGGCTCCCAACATCCTAGCCCCTGGGGACAGCATGATGGTTCCTGTTCCCAAACGCTTCTTCTTCAGCTTCTTCTTAATCAGGTTCTTCAGGTTGGTGGTCAAGTCTTCCATCCAAAGGGCCACTGGGGCAGCCGCCATAGTGGCAGACTCAGGAGTGGCAGACACAGGAGTGGAAGATACTGGTGCAGCGGCAATAACATCAACAGTACAGTCAGGAACTGGGACAGTGGTAGGAACAGGCACAGGCAATGCAGGGAAATACACCCCTGAGGGAAGGTCCAATGGGGATGGTACTCTGGGTACCGCAGGAACATACGTGGGTGGTGGAGACAACACAGCATACCCTGGAGGAGGTAGAGGGCTATCTAACTCGGATGTATGTGGTCATGTCCCCATCACCACAGAGGGAGTCATGCTGGTGATGTGTTGGGTATATACTAAATAAGGCAGGGCCACATACCCAGGTACAGAGAGTCGTCATTGTCACTGCCTTAGCCACGTGGGTCACGAGGGCAGACAAGAAATGTTCCACAAGCCCCTGGAGAGATGGGATACCAGGCAACCCAAGTGTTGTCTTTACCTGCTGTAGATTCCCAGTTCGTGAAGCCGCCATACTTGAAGAAGCAAAAGTCAGATTAGAAAGAGGAGTTTCTATTCACTCTGAATGGAAGGGATCCCCTTCATAGTGAGCAGAGGCCCCTGAATACAACAAATCAAGCAAAGAAGCAGAAGGAGAGATTTCCTTTGAGGTGTTAAAAGCCTTGCAAGGAAGTTTACGATGGGGAAGAAATGATGACGAAGGATCGGCCACCACAGGAGTCATCGGGGACGTGTAGCCCTCAGATGAAGCCCTGGAAGCCTTTCCCTGAGATCCCTTCCTGCCCTCTTACCTACTGCAGCGTTCAGATGACCAGGAAGCACATACTCTACAAGTCTGAGTTCTTGTACACTCATGCCCATGGTATTGGCACAGAGGGCCTGAGGATCCACTTCCAATGAGGATCTAAAACTACCACACTTCCTCTCTCCAATTCCTTGGCACATGCGCTAGGAGATGGAGGAGTGTTTAGGCTTACGAAAGTCCTGGATAAGCATGTTGCAATGATCAAAATTTTAAGACAAACAAACCATACACAAAAACATCAATCAACAAAAAGGAAAGGTCTCACCAGGAAGGTGAAAAACATTCAACAGCACAGAGGGCGAAGCAAAAAAGCACATCTGGTTACCACAGCAGCCAAAAGCAAAGTGGAATGTTTACATCCATTCTGGCGGGACTTCCAACTAGTGGACAGTGGTTACTACCTAACTACCTTGTTAAAACTGCAATGGTCGAATTCCTGACTATGCTAAAAGTAATTCTTAATGTAAAGGACCAAGGGTTTGTATAATGTGCAGGAACAAATTAAGTGTTTAAGTTTTTGTCATCTTCAGATCTGCACTGATATTTTGTCTTCCATGTTCTACATAGAATGAAAAAGTCAATAAATCATCACCTCTCTGTTGCAACAGATCCTCACCAATCTGCACAACGTCTTTTTCTCTTTGCTTGACCTTGATGAACTGTTTTTGGACTCTCCTCTTCAGCGTTGGTACCAGGGGAAACGTTGGCTGATTAATGAAGGTGAGTGTAAATAAGTTAAAAAATTGTCAAGGAAAAGTATCTTGAGCAAGGGATGCCTTTTGCTAGAATTAGCATACAAAACAATAATATTGTAATTAATTAACACTCTTGGTTTATTTTCAATGCAGCTTTATTCATCTAAAATTTGGCAAATATTTATGATCATGGACTCTTGTTCATTAGGTTATTTGGATATTGCATGATGTCATAAGAGTTTATTTTCCTTCAACAGAGCACCAAAGTGCCTTTATATCTGACGCCTCCAGAGCCGAGATCCTGAGAAAATATGGTGGCACTTACATGGACATGGATGCCTTGACTCTTCGACCACTTCCAAACAGGACCAATTATTTGGGACGACTCGACAGTCAAACAATCACTGGAGCCATTATGAGCCTTGTCAAAGCATCCTCTTGCAAGTGAGTTTGAATCCTGATGTTTCATTTTCTTGGGTTGATATTTGCACATTTCACGAACGTGGAAATTAGCGAAGTTTGCTAAAACATACAATGTTTTATAGAAATCTACATCTTCAGGGCAACCCAAACAACATTATTTTGTTGTTGACGTGTTATGAACGTTTTACAGTTATCATTGTGGCTTTTCTTTAAACAACATTCACTTTCGTGTGTGGCAGACAACTCTTCTAAGAGGACACTCCGAAATCAAACCAGCAGGTGGAAAGGACCCTTTATCCTTGGTAGGCAACCTTTATATGAGAAGAATACTCTGAATATGTACACTGTTCTCCAACCTTGGACTGTGCCAAACCCATTGTAACATTGCCTTTCATGGTCTTGGGTTTGAGTTTCTTTACTTGAGTGTACAATCAGCCACTGTTCCTCTTTATGTTCACTCCTTTTTTTTAAGTGTGTAGGACAGGATGATGAGAAAGCGAAGGTTGCTTGGTGGATTATCAGGACAACACCCTCTTCTTTACCTAATCTTTTCCTTAATTTCTAAATCCATCATGACCTTCCTCCACCAGTTGTGGAAAACCTGACAAGTTTCGTATATACCTTAAAAGAAGTGCTTACGTTATTTTGTGAAAGACAAATTGTTAGGTTCATTTATTGTTTCGGTGTAATTTTTGTAAACAATGTAAATAATGTTGTTGTTCACTGTTTATTGATGTGTTGATTTTTCTCATTTTGCTGTTTTTTTTTGTTCTATTTATTAGTTTTTGCTACTAGTTTTATGTTATTAATTTCAATTCTCTTGGGAGACATTAAGCTGAACCTAGGGCTTGCTACTCATTACTGTAAGAAAAATTGCAGAGCACTTCACTCAAATATTCGGGGCTTAGGGTAAAATTTTCTTGATCTCCAGAGTTGATGTGATTAGATGTTTATATCCGAGACTCTTTTAAGTAGTAAACAGTCACAGATTGAGTTTTCAATACCTTGGTTTGATGGCCCAGATTTTATTTATCATTGCAACATTCCACATGTGCAAGGTATGGCTGTATAAACTAAGTCCAGATATATATATAGTCAGAAAACCTATACAGTAAGTCCAGACCTTCATATAGTCCAAAAATCTTATACAGTAAGTCCAAACGACATATATATCATCAGAAAAACTTAAGTTGCCATGAAATTCTTTAATATTTTCCGTAAGTTCTACAATGTATATGTATTTGCTGTTTACTGCAATCCAAATATCAATGGAAAGGATTAGTATGGCTCAGACTCAGGATTCAAAAGCAGCATCTGTTATTTGTGGAGACTGTAATGCAAAACTTAGAGACGGATTTAATTTTAATTCCACAGATCAACATTGCTGGTCTGCTCCTGAGTTCCTTATGTTCCAGCTGTTGTGAAATCCAAGGTTCTGTAGGCACTTCCAATCACTGCGTCACTGAGATTGGCAAATCCGTCAATCAGTATATTCCTAATTCCACCACTGGAAAGACAGCCTGGCTGAAATCTAGATCCAATTAGGATCTCGCTATTGAAGCATATCAGCCATTTGATATTTCAGGAGATATATCAAATCCAGATCCCAAGAAGAGGCTGAATGAATGAAATCTGATTTCTATTTTACTAAGGTATGTTCCTGGAAGGTCAGTAAATTCAGCACAAAACACCAGCCATGGTTGCGTTCAGTCAAATATAGAATTTAGGCCAAAGGCCAAGCACTGCGACCCATGAGGTCATTCAGTGCTGAGATGGAAATTGTCAGTAAAAGGTTTGAAGGGTGTAACAGGAGACTAAATCAGCAGTAGATAAAACTAGCAGTTGCACTATGAATCAAGTGTTAGGAGAGGGTGGAAAAATAAGAAATGAAGAAAGAGAATAAATAAATAAAACAAAAGGTCATAAGTGTTGTGGAATCTGTCACACAACACGGATGTGGATCAAAGTCCTTCAAGTCCACCCCTACCATGACCTGAAGGGAATCGCAGCAGGAAGGAAGAACGTGAGTTAAGGGAGAGAGAGAGAGAGAACTGTGATAATGCACCTTGGAACCCTTAACTCACGTTCTTCCTTCCTGCTGTGATTCCCTTCAGGTCATGGTATGGGGTGGACTTGAAGGACTTTGATCCACATCCGTGTTGTGTGACAGATTCCACAACACTTATGACCTTTTGTTTTATTTATTTATTTTATTTTTATTGCTCCTGGAAAATTCGAGGTGCAAAGTACAGTAAATTTTGAAACCTTAGTAATACTCAATGGCATTTATTGTGCCGTTTCATTATATATGTTGTTTATTGTTTCTTATATTTCTGTATTCATTACATTAATTACATTAGTTTAAAAAAGATCATTAGAATATGACCATTAGGCAAAACTTTTTGATCCCCCAGCCCCACCCCACCCCACCTCTCCCTTACTCCCCCACACTCTCGGAGGAATTCGGGGCTACGCCCCAGAGGTTGTAACTACAATCTCGGAAGTAGATGAGAAAGAACAGCCATAAAGGAAAAAGAGAAGCTTAACCGCTATCCTAACTTAAGGAATTTCCTGACGCTGTGTAGAAAGAGGCCATTGAAGATGCAGAGACCCACTGAAGGGGCAGTCGGGTTCTTGATGCAGGAAATCAGGTCAAAAGTCAGCATAGACTTCCATAACTTTCTAGCCATGGCATGGCCTACTGGCACCAGTGCTTTCATCTCCTACGTAGAAGTGATCCCGTCTGTTCGGCTGTGATGTGAGCAGACGGTCACCAGGAAATCCTTACCAGAAATTCGCTGCCGCCTGGGAACTGGTTCGACACCATGGCGGCTGAGAGAAGCTACGGACATTTCTGTCAGCTTTTCCTCGTTCGTGTCACTGGCGCTGCTCGTCCGTGCTTTGTTTTGTGTACATCTATTCTAGTCCCTCGTACTCACTCACCTCCAAGCGGGCAACGTTTGATTGATCAATTATGTGGTTTTAATTTTCATATCGTATTTTAATCAACTGATCCCATATACATTATAATAGAATGCCACCAAAACTGATAACTTGTAATATTATTTGAAGAATTTAATGACAAAAAACTTTTGTAGACAAATAGCTATAATTCTTAATAAAGTACTTCTGTTCAGTTTTAAAGTGAAAAATTCTCTTGGTGTTTATTAATCGACGATTAAATTACATGACAATTTTTAACTAGAATATTTAGGCAAATAAGTGAAATTTCGATCGAAGTATGTATTTCTTTGCATTTTTATCATATTCCAAATTGCTCTTGATCTTATATACGGGAGATCACGAATCCTTTTATCAGTCTGTTCACTTCTTCGGTTTGTTTCCAGTGGTCCTCTGACTCCCTGAAATCTCTGATGTAAACTTGCGATTAACTTTTCAACTTGAATCTCCCGCTAATGTATGGCTGTGTAATCGTCTGTATCTCTGAAGCTCCAGTGACAGAGAGACACAGTTGCAAAGCACAGAGAAAAACACCAGTTATTCGAATGAAATCATAAGAGAACTGACCCTCTCACATAACGCTTCTTTCCTTACATAAGTGATATAACAAAGTTAAACGGTATTCCGACTTCGTTAAAAGTTCACGTTACTTTCCGAATTCTTTGCCCTGACCTCGAGCCATTAATCTATTGACCAGATGGAAACAAATGACGTCTGTTCATTATCCATCAGTCAAAATATATCTGTTCTCAAAAACATTGAGTTAAAGGAAAAAGTCTAAAGCTTTCATATTTCGTTAATCGCGAAGTTTTCACTTCAGTTGTGCTATCTTAATAATTTATTTGTAAATGCAGATTAAACCTCCAACTGCAATATTTTGTATTGATTGCGTATGTGATGGATGTAACACCAATCACCAATCGCCATTTTGGTTTCAAATATTCCTAGCCAGTGCCATCAGCCTCTGATCTAAGTTAGTGAAAAGTGCGCCTCGCATCTCCTGCTGAATCTGGACTAAGCCAAAACCAATATTTTATAAGAGATCTCGTTATTTCTATAGTATTTCTTTGATATTCTAAGTAAGAAAAATTTCCGCGGTATATCACTTATTATACAACTCATGATTGTTAAAAAGCTTTTCCAAAACAATGTTGTACTGCAATGTGGTAAAAAATCCTTGGCTTCTTTTGTCTAGACTGTGAGCCATTTTTTCAAGAATTGTCATTATCGCAGTCAAAGTACTACATCCTCCGTTTATCTAATAGAAACTGCGTTAGAGAACATGTAAGTTAAGAAAGTTTTCCAGAGCTTTGTATTAGGAAAGTAGCTTTGCCATTGATAGACAAAGTCACACGACAGGTATAAAAGCCAGAAAGACCATCTTTACGTAGTACTGGCTCTTGACTAGATGGAATTACACACAAAAGCAAGCACAGACCCTTTTGTGTGTATATATATAATTCGCTCTACCTCGGAATTAATATATTTCCATGATACGTTACCCAAACGGGAATTTTTTATTTGATGATAATTTCGTCTTCTTGTGAATTCGAAACCAACCAGCAGAGACGAGAAAATGTATGCTATACTATATATACAACCTGACCAAACCTGGTACTGCTCGGAAAACTGAATGACAAACTAATAAAACTCTCCTCTCTCACTATTTCCATCTTTGTCCTTCCAATACCCCTCCTACTCTCTCTCTCTCTCTCATTCCTCTCCATCTCACCCTCTCTCTGTCTCTCACTCTTTCTCCCTTTGCCTGTTAAGATAGTTGCTCTAATTACATTGCCCAGTATGTTTGATAGTTTATATTTCACCCCTTCTCACCTCCCCATTCCTATCAGGGCTGAACTTTGGCTGAAAGGGGTACCAGCAGTGTCACTAGTCATCTCAGCGAACTTGAAAACTACGGAATAAACACTAATACATGTTACACCCTTCCCCCCCCCCCCCCCTTCTCACCACACCCTCATATTGGGGCTGAACTTGGACTTAAAGGGCATCAGGAGTGTCACCATTTATCTCTGTGACCTCAAAAATTATGGCTTAGACATTAATACCTGTTGTTTTCGGTTATTTTTACATGCCATTCCCTTCCCACCACCCCCACCCCATTTGGTACTAGTGATGTCTTACCCTCTCAGTATTCTTTTTCAGATAGTAAGTTATATATTTCTCAAGTTTGGTTCAAATTGCTCAATGTCTTTCAGAGATATGCTGGACCATACACACACATCCATTGATATATATATATATATATATATATATATATATATATATATATATATATATATATATATATATATATATATATATATGTGTGTGTGTGTGTGTGTGTGTGTATGACTCATTGTGTGTGGTAAGTGATGGAAAAATGTCCTGTAAATAGTTTTGATATTTTGAAATACAAATTGACTTTATTCTCTCATTGCAGATCCTGGTCAAATCTGTTCCAGATGTGTTCGACCCTTTTCAGGCGAACAGCATTGGCCCTTCCTTGGTCAGCTCTTCCATGAGGAAGCTGTGCCCAGGGAACCTGACCAGCAGCACTTACTCTCGACGCCTCTCAAATGCGTCCAATGATGATGAGGTGTCTGCGTATCTGGAAGACACTTCGCCATACCTTCAAACCCCCGAAATATGCGCTAATCTGACTATTTTTCCTGAGAAAATGTTTTATCCATTGACTTCCATTACTACTCAGGAGAAAGATTCCTCTTATTCACAAAAGGTCATGGTTACGGAGAAAAATTCTTGAGGATTTCAAAGGCATATAGTTTGCATCTCTATAGTTCTCTGACCTCCGGTAAAGGAAGCGATGTCAGGTGGAGATTCCATTTTTGGAGGAAGCCATGAGGAAAAACTGTCCCAGTGTCTATCATTACATAGAACAAAGTGATAGACGCCTTTGAAAAAAATCCCTGGTTAACGTGCATGCATGTATGCATAAATTAGCTGTTAATTCTCACAAAAACTTGACTTGGAGTTCTAGAAAGTAAACATTCGAATGTTCTTATTTGTTATATTAATTGATCCTTTAATGGCAGCAATTTGTTAAATCCCACTTCTAATCTAATGACCGAACAGAGGACCATCAATACTGATTATATATTTATAATGAAGTTGTACCTCTGTTATATTATAATCAACCATAATTCACAAGTGCCTGAGATGTATATATTAATAAAGCATGGCCTTTGAATAATCACTGTTGCCAGTTTTTTTCTTGACTTCGAATAATTCAGAGTTTACCAAAGTTGCTCACCTTTCAATAACAAGTTGTTTCTAAGAGTTCCTTTAAAGTAAGGGGTTGATGCGACTTTTCCTTAGTGACATTCACTTCAGGCTGTGGCATCTCTGACTATGCGAGTTAAGGTAGAAGACTCTTAAGCCTTGGCAGACAACTCCTCTAGGAACAGGTGTCTCCAGTTCTTCGCACCTGTCATCCAATGCTCCTGTCCTTTCTCATGCAGCTGCCTTCTTTACTTGTTTCTTATGTCTTTTTTTACCTCTCCTTATCCTCTTGCTGGCCCTACTTTTCCCAGATCTTTTTTGGCTTTCGCCACCTCTTTCACTTCATCATTCCACCACCAGGTTTCCTTATCGTCGGGAGGTTTCTTTCCAGATGTCTTTCCCAACACCTCCCCACCCACCCACTTCCTTGTCACCAATACTGTTGTGATTCCACCATTTTCGCACTCTCTCGAGCAATACAATTTTCCTCAACACTCTCTCCTTAAATTGTTGCCTCGCTTCCTCATCTTGTGTCAGCTTCCACCGCTTGATTTTTGGTGGGACACGTGCAGGCCTGCCTTTTACTAAGTTCTTTATTTCCAAGTCCATTATCACCACCACCCTCCCAGCTAACACCGAACCTATTTGCAACGTTTCACTCAGGTTGTGAGTAGGTTGGTGGATATTGACATTCACTGAGTGTTACTGCAACGTTGCAGCCATACTCATACTTTCTTAGTATGTTGATTATATAGTAAATTGTACTAAATTTTGCAGAATCACCAATGCCAATGCAAAATGGAGGAAAATAAAATGGAGGAAAACTGAAACAAGAAATCTACCCAATGAGAATATACAGCGCTGAGCTACCAAGCTGGCCAGAGGACTTATCCATACGAGGAGCAACTCAAAAGGCTGTATTTTTAACGCTCACTGATTGATGGGAGCCTTCATTGAAAACGATGGCAACACCCTTCTAATTGGTGGACTGGAAAAAGGAATTGGCTTTCATCTAATCAAGATGTTACTCTAACCACTCGAAGCTGAGGTTTTCTATGATTGAGTGCATGTGCGTACATAAGTGCATAAATGTAGCTAAGTGTCTAGTTGCAGATCTGCTGAAGGGGGGGAAACTGAAAATAAGGAAGAATTTATAAAAGATTTATGGCATTACAGAGACAAAAAACTTAAACAAACACAGAGGGATAATACGAGCCAGGAAGCTGTTTCAAAGGCTAACCCCACCTATACTACTACTAAGTTCAAACTTGAAACTTCTAATTCAAATTGCCTCTGTTCAACAGTTCAAGGTACGACGACGAGGTAA
>NC_061104.1:37831276-37876106 GCF_015104395.2 Macrobrachium nipponense
CTCCTTTTTTCAGGTCACTGTGTAGTATGAGATGTGATAGCAATGGCTTTTATAATCAATAATTAAGATGTATGACTTTCCCACTCAAAACAACAGGAAATTAATGGAAAGGATTAATGATCACGCCATTTCTATTTCACAGATGAACCATACGGTATAATTTAACAGTAATGTCAAAGGATTTTCCGATTTATTAAGAATATTATCCATGACATATGTCGAAAGAAACGGGTAACAGACATCCTAATCTTCTCGGGAACCTCTCACTGCTTTATTGAGAATGGGTGATTTATGCATTGAAATGGATTAGAAATCTAGTGCTTATTTTCTCACTAACAGGCTAGAGTTACGCGTGATTGACGTATAAACAAAAATATTTATTATGCTTTAGCATACGCTACAGTTTTTTAAAACGTTTTTTGTATGGTTGCTACGCTGACCCGTTTTCTTTGATTTTCTTCGTTAAATGCGACTGCTGTCATATTCAGCTTAGCTATTTAAGGTTTATTGAACCATTGTCAATTTTATTTTTTAAAGTAGTAGCTACACACACACACATTTGTGTGTATGTATATTAAAAAGTATTAGAAATCCAGTTCATATAGTCGGTAACTGTAGGAATGAGACTTCATGAGTTTTCATTCGTTTCTCTTTTTACGTTAGTCCTACTACTCTGCTGAAACGCACGTAAAACGATCTTATGAAAAGTACATTCTAAGATTAGCATTTCAGAAACATTACAAATGAATGTCTGATCAAGTTAACGCAAAAAAATTATTTACTGCATAAGGATATTAAAACATACACACACACACACACACACACACACACACACACACACACACACACACACACACACACATATATATTATATATATATATATATATATATATATATATATATATATTTCTAAGACTGATTTATCCCTGGAACTTTATTTAGCTTGGAAGTCACTGATGTTAATCCCTTCAAATGTCATTGAAAATATGTATAATTAAAGCCCTCGTAATTACAGCACAATTTGATGCACTGAAAAAATTGTGTAGTGAGACAATATGAAAATTTGGTCAATATATATATATATATATATTATACATATAATATATATTATAAGATATATTATACATATGTATATATAATATATATATTATATATCTATATATAGAATAATATATAGATATAATATATATGTTATATGCATGTATGTATGTTATGGGATAGAAAAAATGTCCTTTAATATACAATCACATTTACATTGCATATAAATAGTATACTACAAAAGAAACAAGATAGTCATGAAAACGAAATGTAGATGGCACAACTTGTCTCGTCTGGCAAGGACAGTAGAAGAAGTGAATCTTGTTTCCTTGATTTTCAATATTCTTCATGCCCCCTTTCATTCCATCTGCTTGAAGGTGTTACGAAATTTTCTGGTAAGCAATGTTTTAATAAATCATAGTGGTAAGTGATTATTTTAAAATGAGGTTTGCAAGGACGTGTTCATTGTATATTTGGAGTTTTACAGTGTTGTAATTCCGGATCTTGTCAAAGCTTCGAGCAGAACCTATGACCGATGTGGCTTCCTTTGCTTCAATTTTCTCTTCAAACCCATGTAATTTACGAGACATTTTTCGTAGTATTTCGTTTTAAAAGTCCATTTTATTCACCGTTAGTGCCGGTTTGTATTTCACATTACCGTGATTCATATATGAATCACGGTAATGTGATATGACTTATGTAAAATGCTACGTGTTGTCAAAAGCGCTACTTAACTACCGGAGTCGAGGCGGGTTGATGTTGTCTCCAAACCAACGAATACTTCAGCGCGAGAAAGTATTTGAGGTGAGAGACGACATATACCTTTAAGCCTCTCGCGGGTTGGGTGGTATCGCTTCCACTGACGGTCCTGGATTTATAATGTACCTGCGTTCGCGCCCAAGTACAGGTAAATCTATTATCGAGAAAAAATTCCCCTTTCTTCGTTAAGCATATATGAAAATATATTAATTCCGAGGTAGAGCGAATTAGATATTAAAGGACATTGTAGCTCGATATATGTATATGAATCACGGTAATGATGATATGACTTATCATTACTTAAATTTAGCTGAAATATATTAGTAAAATATCTTTGCCTGGCCGTCATATTTACATGTAGTATCGATTTGAGCATATGGAATTAAAATTTTAGGACAGAGGTGCTACAACCTAGTCCCTAGTGCATCTGAATGGTATAGTAATACTAGTATTTTAGCACATGAAATAAACTTGGAAATTAGTTAGATACTTCCCTCATTTGAAGGCCTGTATAGTTGAGATTAGTTATGATTTTTACACAGGAATAAGACTTGTTTATTAATAGTTATTAAAATCTTGTACATTCAAGATGTGTGTAGTAGTTACGATGATTTAAAGAGCGGTGTAGTCAATACTAGGAATATTAGCACATGAGTTAAGTTCTCTTGCCTCATGACTGGTGTAGTCGATACTTAGTGATTGTAGCACATGAACTTGAGTCAGAATCTCGTGCAAGACTATTGCAGTTGATAACGAAATATTTTGGCACATAAATTACTGTTAGAATTGCTGGCATCAAGACCGCTGTAGTCGACACCAAATGAAATTTTAACACAAAATAACTAGGTGATTAAAGTTGAAGAATCGTGAATTAAAGACTAATGTAGAGATATTAGGAATAATTTTAGTACATGAATAGACTAGAGGATTAGTGTTAGAATCTCTCGTATTTAAGACTGGTATGGTGATATTAGGAATTTTTTTAACACCTAATTTACATTATTAAAATTAGACACTTTTACACTTATTAAGAGATTTTAGCACAAGCATAGACTCCAGGATTGAAGTTGGAAATTCGTGCGGTTCAAGACTTGATACTAGAAATTATTTTAGCCTGAGGATTAAAGTTAGAACCGCGAGCATTAAAGACTCTGGTATTCTAAGTTAATTATGATTTCAGCGCATGAATTAGACTTAACTGGAGTTAGAATCTTGTTGCATTAAAGCTTAAGTCAGTGTTGTGACACTTGGGAATGACTAGCACATAGATTAGGACTTGATGATTGTTAGAATCTCTGCATTTAAGATTTTTGATACCAAGAATAAATTTAGCCCATTAATTAGGCCTGAAGATTAAAGTTAGAATCTAGTGCATTTAAAACTAGCACCGATATTGAGAATGAGTTTGGCAACGTGACTTAAACTTGGATAAAGTTAGACCTCGTGCAACCAAGGCTGGTGCAGTTCATACGAGTTATGGTTTTATCACAAATTAACCTGGCGATTAAAGTCACTCATGCAGTTAATACTAGTGTAGAGACACTAGGAATGATTTGAGCGCATGAATTAGACTTGAGGATTCAGTTTGAATTTCGTGCATTTAAAACTGGTTTAGTTGGTACTAGGAGTGATTTAAGCAAATAAATTATCCTTGAGAACAAAAGTAAGAATCTTGTTCATTCAAGACTGGCGTAGTCGAAACTAGGAATGATGTCAGCACATGAATTATAACTGAGGAGTTAAAGTTTACATTTATGTATTCTAGAGTTTTGATACCAGGAGTTATTTTAGCACATTAATTAGACTTCAGGATAAAAGTTAAGCTCTCGTGTATTTGAGAGACTGGTAGTCGAAACCAAGAATGATTTTAGCACGTGAATTAGACTTGAGGATCAAAGTTAGGACCTCGTACATATAAAACTGGCGTAGTTGATGATACTAGGAATGATTTTTGTGCGCATTTACGACTGGTGTCGTTGTTACAGTTGCCTCAAGTATTCCTTTACTCGTCCCCTTATGTTTCACTGAAAATAGTCAGGTAACACCGCAATGAAGCCTGTTTGTCTTGTAACGATGACATGAATGGTCAAGCTATTGGATGCCAATGCTCATTTTTCTAATCACTGCTGTAGACAATACGTTAATGATATACCGAATAATAGTTCACATTACAAGGGAAATGAGCTGTTATTTTAAAGAAACTAGAAAAAATAGTATGGTAAAGAGTAATAAAATAGCAATGGTAAAAATCATATTCAGTCCTTGATTAATCATAATCATCAACCTTCGTTTCCAGTTCAGGTGTGGCTGCTGTTTCAGGCATTTGCTGGAATCCAACTTGGTGTCAATTTCACAGAACATAATCATTTGTATGGAAATATGCTCTGTATTTACATAATCCATCAATTTATAAAGTAATGAGATTATAAGCCGCAAATTTCAAGAACTATACCTAAATATAATTTCATGAAGGCAATTGTGATAACCATGACAGGTTACGATATGGAAGGCTTTGGAGAAAAGCTATAGAGCACCCAGATGTATAAAGAAATAATGTATTCAGTGTGTCACTCACATTTGTTTTTATTCGAGCCACTTCTCACCAGAGTAGCCTAGATGGAAATCTCTTTGGGCGGTATTGAACTCTAGTCATCCCAGTAACAACACTCCTTAACTACCCCTTATGGTCCTTCTATATCAACCCAAGAGTGGATAAATATATAAAAGGAAATAGTTTGCAATTAATAAGAGTTTTCATCTTGGCCTTTCGTCTCGTGGGATTCATGACTGCCTTTCTTGTCACTTCAGTCTCGAATTTCTCAACTATTTAAGATATCATGGATTTGTCAATTCAATGTCTCCAAGTTCCATTTTTGCTATTTTTGCGTCCTTGTCCATTGATTTTTTAAAATATTTAGTAAGAAATTAATTGAAAATGAATTTATTAGTTTTTTGTGTGAAAATTATAAACTTCTTTTGAAGGGAACATGTAGTTAAAGTTCAATTGGCTACATCCACTATAATTGTTATTCATTCTTTTTCATGTTTAACAAGTGCTGTTCCTCATTCCCGTATTGCAGCTTTGTATTATCCTGAAACTTCCCTAAATATAGCATCAGTGTCAATTTTTGCTTTTCTTCTCGTTAGGATCAAATAAAATGACAGTCCATTTAACCAACAACTCTCCCACTCCTTATTACAGATTCTCCAGCCCCGCCCCCACTCCCTTACCTCTTCTCCAGTCCCACCCTCCCTCCATCATCAGGTAGCCCTGATTTGTAGAAGCCAAAAGGCTTCTACAAATGATTATCATGTCATTTAATTTTCTGAGGAAATTTTATTTGACTGGCATTTCACCAAGCTATATTTTCTTTTTGAAGCAAAGAAATCTGTTACAACCTATTAAATGTTTATAAGATGCAGATAAAGCTTCCTGACAGCTCAGGATATAATCATGAGATGAAAGCATTTTTGAAATTAAAAGCAACAAGATACACAAAACTTTTTGTTTCCTTATTTTGGTGCTTTTTCCTCTCTATCATGAACACCTTAAAGCAGGTAAGCGACAACCAAACCTACATATGTGAAGTGAAAGACTTATTTCATACACTGTACTGAAGGTGGCCTAGAGACCACGAGGCTGGATTCATCAGACCTTAGCTTAGGCCTATGTCTGACATTGGAATGCAATGACTGACACGGACATGGTCTCTGTTTTCTTCCCTTGAAAATTTAAGCGGAGGCCACAATATACATGTATATCACTGCTCTTGAGAATAAGAAGCCAGATTCTTCTGACTTCAGCCGAGGTCTACATCTTCAGCTGGTCATACGTTGATTGACTCGTTGACTTGGTGATTTAGTCTGAGGCCACAATATATTTGATGTGTTTTGATAGAGTCTAAGCACTGTTCTGCAGTGTTGAAGTCTCCAGTTATAAGGATAACTATTTACTGTGAGACTTCAATGCTGATCTTTAGTAAGTAGTATCCATATTCCAGGAGACTTCATGCTACTCTCCAGTAAGTAGTTATCCATATTCCTGGAGACTTCAATGCTACTCTCCAGTAAGTAGCTATCCATATTCCCTGGAGACTTCAATGCTACTCTCAATAAGAAGTTATCCATATTCCTGGAGACTTCAATGCTAGTCTCCAGTAATAATTATCCATATTCCTGGAGACTTCAATGCCTACCCGCCAATAAGTGTTATCCATATTCCTGGAGACTTAAATGCTACTCTCCAGTAAGTAGTTATCCATATTCCTGGAGACTTCATGCTAATATCCAATAAAGTAATTATCCATATTCCTGGAGAACTTTATGCTACTCTCCCAGTAAGTAGTTATCCATAAATTCCTGGAGACTTCCATGCTACTCTCCCAGTTAATTAGTTATCCATATTCCTGGAGACTTCCAATGCTACTCTCCAATAAGTAGTATGCCATATTCCCTGGGACTTCAGCTACCTCCAGTAAGTAATTATCCAATATTCCCTGGAGAACCTTTAAGCTACTCTCAAAGAGTATTCTCCATATTCCTGGAGACCTCAATGCTAACTCCAATTAATACCATATTCCTGGAGACCTTTAATGCACTCTCCATTTGAAAGTAGTTATCAATATTCCTGGAGACTCCAAGTCTATCCCCCCTCCAGTAAGTAATTATCCATATTCCTGGGAGACTTTAATGCTACTCTCCAATAGTAATTATCCATTCTGGAGCCTTTAATGCTACTCTCCAGGAAAGTAGTTTACCAATATCCTGGAGACTTCAATGTACCCTCCAAAAGTAGTTATCCCTATTCCTGGAGACTTCAATGCTACTCTCCAATAAGTAAGTTATCCATATCCTGGAGACTTAATGCTACTCTCCAGAAGTGTTATCCATTCCTGGAGACTTTCAATGCTACTCTCCGAAGTAGTTTTATCCAATTTCCTGGAGAACTTAATGCTACTTCCAATAAAGTAGTTATCCATTTGTTCTGAGAGAACTTTTTAATGCTACTCTCCAGAAAGTAGTTATCCATATTCCTGGAGGACTTCAATGCTACTCTCCAGTAAGTAATATCCATATTCCTGGGAGACTGAATGTTACCTTCCCACTCAAGTCCAATAAGTAATTATCCATATTCCTGGAGACTTTTAATGCTACTCTCAGAAAGTAGTTATCCATATTCCTGGAGACTTCAATGTACCCTCAATAAGTAGTATCCATATCCTGGAGACTTTAATGCTACTCTCCAGAGGAAGTAGTTTTTCCATATTCCTGGAGATTCAAGCCTACTCTCCAATAAAGTAATATTTCAATTTCCTGGAGACTAACTCTCCAGAAAAGTAGTTATCCATATTCCTGGGAGACTTCAATGCTATCTCCAGTAAGTAATTATCCATATTCCTGAAGACTTTAATGCTACTCTCCATAAGTAAGTTTATCCATATTCCTGAAACTTTAATGCGTACTCTCCAAAAAGTAGTTATCCATTATTCCTGGAGACTTCAATACTTCCAATAAGTAGTCCTATTCCTGGAGACTTTAATGATACTCTCCAGAAAGTAGTTATCCATATTCCTGGAGACTGCAATGCTGATACTCCAGTAAGTAATTATCCATATTCTTGGAGACTTTAATGCTACTCTCCAATAAGTAATTATCCATATTCCTGGAGACTTCAATGCTTACTCTCCAGTAAGTTAATTATCCATATTCCTAGAGACTTCAATGCTACTCTCCTGTAAGTAATTATCCATATTCTTGGAGGCTTCAATGCTGGTTCTCAAGTAGTTATCCATAAAATCCTGGAGGCTTCAATGCTGATGGCTCCAGTAAGTAGTTATCCCTATTCCCGGAGACTTCAGTGCTACTCTCCAGTAAGTAGTTATCCATATTCCTTTATCCATTGTTTCGCAAAAATGGTAACACCTCGGTTCTGAGAATGAAAGCCAATTTGCCTTTCAACAACGGGTATAGTTCACATTACAAGTGAAATGAGTGGTTAAACAAATAGAAAAATAGTATAGTAACAGAGTAATAAAAATAGCAATGGTGGAAATCATATTCAGTCCCAATTGTTCATATTCGTCAAACTTTGTTCCATTCAGGTGTGGCTGCTGCTTCAGGCATTTGCTGGAATCCAGCTATTGTTTATGGTAGATTATTATTTGGTGCAATGTCATAACATAATCATTGAAAGGAAATACATTTTAGATTTACATAATCCATCAATTTATAAAGCAATAAAATTATAAACTGCAAATTTCAAGACCTATAAGTATAATTTCATAATGCAATTGCAATAGCCATTGACAGGTTATGGAACCAGAAGGCTTTGGGGAAAATTAACAGACAACCAGATGTATAAAGAAACCAATATATCCGACGTAGCAAGTCGCTTTTTTTTATCCGAGCCAAGTCTCGCCATAGTAGCCTAATGTAGATGGGAATTTCCAAGAGTCATCTGAGTAAGAAAACACCCCTTAACTACGTTTGTTGGTCTTTATATCGTGGTAGATATGGATGCACACCGATAAATTCAGTAACTCAGATATGGTGAACGAGAGAAACAAACTATGGTGGTTTATTTTCTGTATTTCATTGGTATTATTTTCTGCCGCAATAGCAAAATGTTATTACACATATTGGTGGATGGACAAAATATTAATGATTCAAATGCGATCTTGCTTTAACTTTTCTTTTTTACATTTTAACATTGCATAAATAGAAATAAAAATATATTTCCATAGTGATTTCACAAAACTTGACCATAAATGTAAGGAATGAACCAAACAAAACCTACTTCCAGTTTTCTTCTGAAGATGGAAAAAGAAACCCACAAAATTACTGACCATAAGTTGTTTACTTGCAAGTATTTACATCGTATTTTAAACTCTAGTACTTTCTTAGGCCCTAACTGTGCCCTTTTTCAAGAGATGTTAGTGATCAGACTGGATCATGGCCACTTCGTCTTCTGGAACTTCTTGAGCTGACATTCATGT
This sequence comes from Macrobrachium nipponense, assembly GCF_015104395.2. Taxonomy (NCBI): domain Eukaryota; kingdom Metazoa; phylum Arthropoda; class Malacostraca; order Decapoda; family Palaemonidae; genus Macrobrachium; species Macrobrachium nipponense. Next base: position 37,840,070 of record NC_061104.1, read on the forward strand.
GATGGCTGGCCTGGCTTCCACTCTCTTGAAAGAGAATTGTTAATCAACTCCTGCTGTCGTTCTGATCTCCTGATCTGATCTGATCTGGGTCGGATGGTCACTGGATTAAAACTTGTGGTAAGTGGAGTGGTCACCATCGGTCTGAACCCGGTCTGACAGCCTTCACATTTCTTAAAGGGCTCCAGTTAGGGCTGAAAGTAATCAAATTTTAAGTAAAATACTATAATAAATACTCACAAGTGAATAAGTAATCTTGTGGGTTCTTTTTTCAATGTAAGGAATGTTATGAGAATGGAAATTGGCCGAAAAAAAAAAAATAAATAAATAAACAATAAATATAGCTTCAATCGCACTGTATCACTTGAGTCCGAAAACAAAGGCTAATAACAAATGATAATTGTTTATCAAACACTGAACAACACAAATGTGTAGTACGACATAGTTTCCAGATATTTGCTATAAATTAATGAATCCAGCAGATTTTAATGACAATTATATAATTAATAAAAGCCTGGGTGCTTTACTTTTTACCAATGATTACGACCTCGGACCAGCTCAAACGATGGGGAACAATTGAGTCATTTCAGTTAAACGTAAAGAAAAAAATCTAAACCTGACGAATACTGAAATCAATTCAATCCATGTATTTAATCTCTACGTATACTACCCACTAAGGTGATCTAGTGCAAGGTCAAATTGCTAATTTTATCCATACAAATATACAGTATTAAATTGTAAAAGTGAAATATCTTTCAAAGCACTTAATTATATTCCCAGGATAATTCCGTTATCAAGTGGGTCTTTGACAACCGATGTCATGATCTCGTACCATACTATTCTGAGAATTATCATCCTGGAGTTTACTTTCATGAAAATGAAAAATACAATTGAAGATTTCTTATTAATTATTTTGTTAATTCACGTGGAAGGAAGTTTGAATATTGAACGAGATATTTGAAACAGTTGTTTTGACTTAATAACTTGTTCACACCCTCGCTGATATCGCTGTGTCGCCGTCCCACGAAGACAGTGATATCGGACTTGCCTTATTAATAATTACATAGTTATACAGCATTGATCAAATAATTCCTGCTTTCATTATCAAGGTATTTTAAATTTTAAAGGCCAATTCAATATTAAACCCAACCATAGTTTACTCTCTCGCTCATCATATCTAAGTACTGAATTACTCCGTAGGGGTTAGTGCCGTCAGAGGACCTCATGCTGTGCACTGTAGGCATTACTTAAGGTTCTTTGCAGCGTGCCTTCGGCCCCTAGCTGCAACCACTTTCGTTCTTTTTACTGTATCTCCTTTCATAGTTTGTCTTCATCTTACTTTCCACACATTCTCCCTAACACTAGATTCTAATGCAACTACGAGGTTTTCCCCCTGTTACACCTTTGATACCTTGTACTCTCAATTTCCATTTCAGTGCTGAATGACCTCATAGGTCCCAGTACTTGGCTTTTGGCCTAAATTTTATATTAAACTCCACTCAAAGTACGAATTCATCGATGTTCAGTCATATCTACCACAGATATAAGACCATCAAGGCGTTAAGGGTGTGTTGTTACTCGGATGTCTCGGGAAAATTTCCCATCTACGGTAGGCTACTCTGGTGAGGCTTGGCTCGAATAAAAGAAAATGCGACTGCTACGGATCGATATTTTTTTTTTTTTTTTAATACGTCTGGTTTTGTTATTTTTCACCAAACGTTTTCCGTCTCATAACCTGCATGTCAATGGCTATCCCAATTGTCTTTATGAAATTATTGATGGGTCTTGAAATTTACGGTTTATAATCTGCATACTTTATAAATTGATGGATTGTTTAACTCTAAAACGTATTTCCATTTAACAATGATAAGTTCTGAAATTAACAACACAAATAATGACCTACCGTAAACAAAAGCTGAATTCCAGCAAATGCCTGAAGCAGCAGCCACACCTGAAGGAAAAGGTTGACAATTATTTATTAAACAAAAGACTGAATATGGATTTTTACCATTGCTATTTTTATTACTGTTACTGTACTATTTTTCTTATTGTTAGCAACTCATTTCACTTGTAATGTGAACTATTGTTCGTATATCATTAAACTATTGTCTACAGTAGTGATAAGAAAAATGAGCAGTAGCATCCAATAGCTCGACCATTCACGTCCGTCGTTACAAGACAAACAGGCTTCATTGCGGTTTTGCCAGACTATTTTCGTGAAACATAAGGGGACGGGTAAAGGAATACTTTAAGGCAATTGTATTAGGAGTAACTTTAGCATATGAATAAAACTTACATTAGTATTTAAGTTGGAATCTCTGCATTTACGACTGGTGTAGTTCTCAGGAATGATTAGAAACACGTGCAGTAACTGGTAGGCAATACTGCCAATAATTTTGAGTCTGGTTTTGAAGTTTAGTTAGGAAGCCATTGTCACGCTTTGCTTCTCTATTTGGTGGACCTGCGTTGTAATTTTTAGTTTTTTGATTTGGACATCATTGTATATTCTACTTGGAGACCCTAATGTTTAAAACTTTTTCTGCTTCGGAATGTGTACGCACATACGTAGGTTGTCCTTTGGGTCTCGGGTCAAAAGACACTCAAAGAAAACAATTAGGATAGTCACTGACTGCGAAAAATTCTTCTTTGATGCAGTTTTAATAGTTGCTTAAGGTTGCTTACAATTAGATATTGCATCATATATTTAACTACAGTGCATCGCAATATTCAAGGAAGGAGCTTTAGATAATTAATTATAATCTTACCGTACAGTAGTAACATTTAGAACGGGGTTTCAACCTGGGGTACACGGGGTACTCCAAGGGTCTGTAGGGGTACACGCTCCCCGCCCCATAAGGCAACTCAAGGGATGTTAGGTGGCGACCTGCAATGCGCCTTAGTAAAAAAAAACTAAAAACTGCTCCTCGGCCAACTTGGATAGTTAATGAAAACTGTTTCAGCCATTTAATTAACTACCTTGCAGCTGATGTAATAATCATGTATTTTGTTTTTGCAGCTCGGCACCATAACCTTGAAAATTTACTGCATAGCCAGAGGTAATTATATATATATTCTTTTTATGGAATTCTTTGTTTACAATACTATTGTTATGTCAGGAGAGTTATTTACTTATTTCCCCTCTGTACAGTTTTCCCGATTTTGTTTGTTTTCCACGTTATGGAAAGTGATGGGGTGTACATTACTGACATTACAAATACCCGAAAGGGTATGTGGGGAGGAAAAGGTTGAAACCCTCTAAAATAATTATGCCACTGAAGTTTATTGGAATACTGGTAATGTAATTTCCCATTTTAAATTTTGATTAAAATAGGTTTGGGAGTTTTTCCAGCATTAGATTCTGATAGTTTGAATAGCTTTCTAGTACACGGATACTAAACTTAGCTCTTTTCAGGCGAGTGCTTTCACGTCCAGTGCCTAATTGTGAATGTCGCAGTATTACAGGAACCTTGATGTAAAATCACTCCATCTGTTTTTCGAACAATGAAGTTTGTCATTGAAGACGATGTTTGGCAGCCAAGGAGTTGGGAGTATGACATCAGAGGAGAAGAGGAAATTGGAATCCGCAATGCCAGTATTTGCCATTACACAAAAAGCCGCATGTTGAAAGATCAAGATTTGCATTGTACACTTTAATGAAGCTGATTAGTTGGTTGGCAGCAAAGGCCATTCAGCGTTACTGTATAACTTTTATGAAATTTTAAGACATGTTATATCAAATAAAGAAGGTCCATTTCTTTGAGATACTTTACTATATTTTTGAAGTGGGGACATTTTCTCCCAATAGTTCTTGAAGTGGTATATTATATATGATGTTGGATCTTAGTTTTCTTACGAATTTATCGCATTCAGTTTGCAGATGACGGACTGTGACCAGAGTACGACAATGGTCAATTATTTGTGTGTTAAGTATGTATGTCCTATTCTTGTTAATATGACATCTTCCCTTCTTTGACATTGTTGTCTATCCAAGATTTTACGTATGATTTAATATGCTTTAATTTTTATTTAATTCTAGCCATTCTTTTTCCCATTTTGATTGACGGTATTCATTTATTGTTTTTTCAATGTCATTGTAAGGTATTTGGTATTTGTTTTTTTTTATAGATTCCTTTTTTACTGCCTTTTTGGCTTCTTTATCCACCTTCATTACCTTTTTATGCCCACATGGGAAGGGACCCAACATAGTTTTATATTTATAGATTTTCGTTTTACTATTATATTCATCCACTCCGTTATTTCTTCAATTACGGGATGAGAAATTGTGTATTGTTTTAGACCTTCTAAAGCACTGTAAGAATCTGTGTATATTACAAAGGTATCGTTTGCCTTTTCCACTATAAAGGTATGTTTTATAGCCTCCAATATAGCATTTATCTCTGCAGTGAATATCGAGCATATTTTGGAATTTTTTCTCTTAATTTTATATTTTTTTTTACTACAGCATAGCCTACACCCTCCTTCGACTTGGAACCATCTGTATACTACTAAGTCCCGTTTGTTTTTCCGGGTGTGACAGAAATTCACTCCTTATTGTGCATCTGTTACCTGCTTAAATGATTTTTCACAGATATCTATTTTAGCATGTCTCCACGGAGGTATTTTAGGAGTGGTTATTTTTTATATGCTATACTTGTTCCTAATTTTAGATGTTCTATAATCAGGTTTTAATCTATTCTCCAATGGTTTAGAGGCTCTTGGTTTATTCTCATAATTATTTTATGTTTTTCATATATTTAGTGTTTGGATTATCATTAAGGTTATTTATTTTAGCTATATATTTTAATCCTATTTCTTTTCTTCGTACTTTCAGGGGATCTATTCCTACTTTTACATAGACTTTCCACGGGGGAAGTTCTGTAGACTCCAGTGCAGAGTCTAATACCCATGTTATGTATGACAGAGTTTTGTTAATAGGGTTTTAGAAGCACTACCATATACTTGACATGCATAATCAAGTTTACTTAGACAAATAGCCTTATATACTTTTATCGGAGAGGTTCTATCAGCCCCCCCAGTCATTATGCGCAATTACTTTTATTATATTTAAAGATTTTCTTACTTTTATCGCCAGTTGTTCTATAAGTTCTTTAAATGTAAGTTTTTTATTAAGTATTACACAGAGGAATTTTATCTGATCATCATATTCAATTATATCATTATTTATAAAAGTAGGAATTAATTCCTGTCTTCTTGATCGTGTAAATCTGACTGCTTTTGTTTTTTGCGGTGAAAATTTAAAACCCTTATTATCGGCCCATTTTTTTACTTTTATTTATGGCTGCTTGCAATCTGTTGGTTATGTCCAGCGCTTTTTCACCACTACTATATATGACGAAGTCATGTACAAAAAGGGATCCTTGGACTCCTGGTGGGATAATTTCAATTATCTCATTTATTGCTATAGCAAACTATGCCACGCTTAGTACGCTACCTTGAGGGATTCCTTCCTCCTGGATAAATGACTCGGAGATTTCTGCCCCCACTTTGACTTTTATATGTCTTTCTGATAGGAATTCCTAATATATCCATATAAAGTCCCTCCTATTCCCCATTCTATCAATTTTTTTAAATCCCTCCCCTCCAGGTGGTATCATATGCCTTCTCTAAATCAAAAAATGCTCCTATTGTTTTTTACCAACCATTGCATTTTGTATCTCTCTTGTAATCATTAAGAGGGGATTATGTACTTTTATTTTTCCTGAATCCAAACCGACTGTTTGACAATAGCTGTTTGCTTTCTAATACACATATTAATCTGTTATTCACCATTTTTTCAAAATATCTTGCTTATACAACTAGTAAGGGCTGCTTGGTGACTGGGTCTTTTCCTGGTTTTAAGCTTGGTATGATTAAATATTCTTTCCAGGTTTTAGGCATGCTGAGAGAATGCCATAGTTCATTTAAAATTTCTAATAAAAAGGTTTTGCTTTCATCTGGAAAATTTTTTATCATTTCATATCTAACATTGTCTTCCCCTGGAGCTGTTGGACATGTAAGTTTCAGGACATTTCCAGTTCTTCCATGGTGAAAGGAAGATTATAGATTTCCTGATTATTAGATTTTATTGTATTGGGACTTAATTTTTAATTGGAATTTCTTTGTATAATTTGAGATACTCGATATTTTGGCGAAGTATTTACCCAGTTCATTTGCTGCTATTTTGGGGTTTGAAATAGTTTTCTTCTACTTTTAATATAGCTAATGGGTCCTGGCCGATATTTACCCTGCAGTTTTTATTTATTTTTTTCCAGATTTCTTCGTCTTGAGTTTTAGGATTTATATTAATATATTTTTTCCATGAATTTCTTTTGGCTATTTTGAATATTTCTGCTTTGCTTTAGCTCTCAATATCCAATTATATTGGTATCACATTGTCTCAGATATCTTCTAAAGCATGTTCTCGTTATCTTCCTTGCTGCTTTACATTCTTAATTCCACCAGGGTACCAGTGGTCTAGTCGGATTGCCTGAGGTAACTGGAATAGTTTCATTTGCTTTATCACTCTATTGTTTTTACTAGATGTTCATAAGCATCTATGTTGTTTGTAAGTCAGTTTTCTGTTAATCACCGTTTTCTCTTTTATAAATTCCAATTTGCTTCCTCCATTTTACTCTTCGGTATATATGTTATATGTGTATTATTTTTTAGCTCAATTTGTATTGGCCAGTGGTCACTCCCAAATAAATTATATTTACTTTCCAACTGAAATCTGGCAATTTCTTGAGAACATAAAGTGATGTCTATTGCAGATGTGGTATTATGGTAACATCAAATCTTGTTGGAGAACAAAAATTTATAATAATCAAATTTGTTATCTACAAAATCTAGGAGAATATTTCCTCTCCTGTCAGATGATGTACCTACTTCCCCACATGGGATGTTTGGAGTTAAAATCACCTACTAATAAGTAAGGTTTTGGTAATTGTTCTATTAGATTTTCTAAATCTTCCACTTGTAATGGTCTATTATTTCCAAAATGATCTATCAAGCGACTTTCTAAAGATGGTTCCATATATATTGAGCATATGGTTATTTTTTTTTTCCCAGGAATACTTGAACTGCACATGCCTGTATTACCGAGTTAATCCTAATAGGTTGGCATTTGATTGAAGAATGCGTTATAATTGCACTTCCTCCTCGACTGTTGTCATTTAAAATGTGTTGATTTCCACACTTTATAATTTATGCCAGCATTGAGAACATTGTTATATATTTTAGTTTCCTGTAAGCAAATGATATTTGCATTACATTCTCTAATTAATTATTTTAAGTTTTCATTATTTGATTTGTATCCTCTGATATTCCACTGTAAAATAGACATTTTAGGAATGTGTTCGATTTTGTTTCAATATCTTTATTGGTTTTCCTGTACTTTGTATTTTATTGAAGTTGTATAATTTTGCTGTACTTTGTTCTTCTTTCGGTGGGTGATATATTTCTGCTGTTGTTTTTCTTTGTTGACTAAGTCTCTCAGATGTTCTTTTTATTAGAGGTGCATTTAAATGGCTTTTGGAACTACATTAGCCATATTGACTGGCCGCTGAAACTGAACTAATATTTTGACAAAAGGTTAACTGATTAATAAATTGGGCTTTACACCTAAAATAAGCCCGTAATCAAAGAAATTAAAATGCTAGTAACCTTACATTTCTGCCGTTCAGCACCTGAACATACAAGATTGAAATACTACGCAAGACCTCCATTAATCTACATAAAATTTAACAAATTAACGGTTAAATATAATCAAAATACCATTAATTTAAAAATTAACGGTGTAAATATAATCAAATACCATTAATCTACATAAAATTTGACAAATTAACGGTTAAACATAATCAATACTACCCACTCACAAATTCCTTAGTATTTATGCATAACAAGAGTCCAATAGACGCTTTAATTCTTAAAATTCAGCAAAACGATTAAAATGAAAATGCGTCTTTCAGATTTAATCTCTCTGATTTAAACAATTTGATGACATTCTCATGAACTGCTCCTCAAAAAGAATACGTATGAAGATGCTTAAACAATTACATGACTTGAATGTGCTTGAAATATGTACTAATTCGTGTTAAGAGACATAATAAAATTGCAACCACAATTAACTTGGTACCCGAAATTGAAACCTACATTTCCTTCAAGGGGATTTTTTTTTGCAGTGGATTTCTTCTGTGAACTTCTGATTCTACTAAAGTAACTGCAGTCCTGAAGATTCTCTCAATAGAAGACCGCGCCATTTCAAATAAATCCTGCAATAAAAAAAAATGGGTAATTCAAAATTTGCTTAGATATTTTTGAAAAGCCAGTTTAATTTTAATCTTTTACCCCTTAACCTATTATCAAAGGTTCAAAATCCCCTTAAACCAAAATTCTAGGCACAAGTAAAAATAATACAAGTCATTCAACGCTTCAATGAATGCAAAATGGTGTTCTGCAAACCCACCACAAAATTTCACATTGCAATTTTAATATTTTATTTCCGATTAATAATCTAGCTAACCCCTCGACTAATAACCTTGAAAAACTGTTAATTGTATATTTCTCACCAGCCTTTTCTGATACTTAAGGTGTGCTTTTGCCATCTGATTGAAGTTTCAGTTTGTATTTCAGTAAATACCCGGATATACAACTGAACGTGACACAATAAATCGACACCAAAAACACTTGATACATCTTGCAAGTAACCAGTGCGAGTGAAAACATCATCTTGTAAGTACAAAGTGGCTTTCAAAAACTCTTCAGATCTTGGGCTCTCACTTATTCTATAACTTCTGGTAAATTTGCTTATGAGATTTCTGATTACAGATAATGCATAAATGGTCTAGATAAAAAATAACACTTGCTTGAGGACTGTGGTGTCGTGATCGTTTCCTTGCAGCAGGTTTCCCAAGATTTTGCTTTTCAGTCTATTGGGATTTGCTTGCTTCATCTTCATATTCTATTTCTTCCTTATCATTTTGAATCTTTAAAAGGACCTCTTTTGACAGTACTGTATATAGAGCAGGCATTACTTAAACGGTGGAATCACTGCAGTCTCACCTAATGGGCTTTTAAACTGTTAGTAACAATGTCATTGCGTATTTTTGCAGCTGCCCTGATTTTTCTTCTGCCATTTTCAGTACTTAACACACTCCCATCACTTTTATTACACATGATACATGGCTTTTCATCTGATTTGAAGTCTGGTGCACCATCCTTTAACACTCTAAACTACTTTAGGACATCCATATATTCGTTTCATTTCAGCAACCCGCGAAAAAAAAATTATATTAATTAGACATAAAAGAGTTTAAAATAATACCTTAAAATTAGACGCTTTTAAGTATTTGCAAACATCACTTTTCCCTCTTCTTTTAAGTTTGTAAAGTTCTAATTAGTGGAAATCGTTGAAGTTTCATCCAAATTGGGCCAGTATTAGGAGAGATATGACAAGTTTCACAATCGAGCGGCCGCCATCTTTGATGACGTCATAACCAGAAACCCTACCAGATGGCAGATGTCCATCCAAGTCAAAAACACTTACTAAGACACCTACTAAACATTTCTGAAGTAAAATTCTCCATACTCAAATTTTCCTACAGAACCATTACCTAGCACCAGGACTAGTGCCCCTTAGTTCGGTAAATACCAGTTTACGTGGAAAATGAGCGGCGTGTTTATTACCAGCCACTAGGGGATGAACATTAAAACACGAATAAAGACTATAAATATCCTAACGTGAATAAAATAAAAACATAAATAAAAACATAAGCAAAAGGGGCTAAATATTACGGTTGCAGACTGCACTGGAGGGAACCAGGCCCCGGTGGTATCTTTCAGTTAGTCAAATCTTGTCAAAAATTTTCAAATCTTGTCTATAATTTTCTCCGAATGAATCTGCAAGTTTGAAGACAACGCCCTCCACCCAGACAGATTGCTTTTACTTTCACACCTTGTAACCCATAAAATCTTCTCATCATTTATAACAAGATGTTTAGAGTGACATCCTATATAATTCAGTGTCATAACAGATGCACAATAGTTTTCACAAACATGAGTAGCAGATAAATTACGTAAAGCAAATTCTTACTTGGCTTTCTCCGATCAGCGAGGTGCACGATCACATGCTTTGGCAACTTCGTTAAAATGAATAATAATCTGCAATAAATTTCAAGCAGTCAGTTTGTGACCAGCATAACTTCCTTTGTAAGTCCGGAGGCCGTGTAAATGGAAGAAAATCTTGAGGATTTACCGCCATTCCGCGTAAGTTCTCTTCTGTCTCCTCTCTCCAGTCCTCGGCGATTTGGTCGTTTCCTCTCAAGCTGCCAATTACGCTGGGCCTGGAACGTTTCCTTTTCTGCGCCTTTTTAATCCTTGTCTAAGGGACATAGCAAATGCTTCGGGCCTCTCGCCAATGTATTGGCAGTAAATCTCTCATGGCCTGTAAACAAAAACTTTACCTTTTAAACAAAGTGAACAATACAAGCATAAAGAGAAACGCTTTTCACTAGCTAGCAAAGCATTTCATAGTTCCTTTGCAATGGTTGAGTAACAGTACAATTATTGTATGTAATAATCACTATATCAACAGAAAAATAATTAAAAGAAGTAAGATCTATAATTAGGTAAATGATCATTTTCACTCGCTGTACAGCCGTTTCAGATGGAGTAAACTTTTACTTCTCCCACCCGCTATCGTCTCTCTCTCTCTCTCTCTCTCTCTCTCTCTCTCTCTCTCTCTCTCTCTCTCTCTCTCTCTCGTGAATTTTATTTGAAGTGTTTGGGATCAATAATAAAAATTTCAAGAACGTATAAATAATGCATATGACTCTTGTATTCGGTTTTGATGGCGTAGTCCGTCGATCAGTCCAAATCCCGACTTCTGCAGACCAGGTAAAATGGGCATTTTATCAACAGAGCAGCTGCTGCGGGTTCCTCTGGCGCTTCCACTCGACGGCTTCAGGAAATCTGAGATAAATCTGAATAGCGCCGCAGATATGTTGTTTTGAGGAAACTTATCGAGACGATCACTTGTGACTGAGCCAACCATTCACCTCCAATTTTTCCTCGGTACTCGCAAAACAGGAGGTCTGTTGGACGGGTAATATTATTCAAGTGAGTGAGAGTGGAATTTGCTCTTATAATCAGAAGAAAAAGGCAGATTAACCTTCGGGATCGTATAAAATTAACCTTAATTGGTCTTCCAGATGAGGGAGAGTGACATATCGTCAGAGATAGTAAATGAAATATTCTCATTATTCTGAGAGAGAAAAAAAAATTGCCGCCATGGTGATGGCGTCTGCAACCAACCGCACCTGCACAAACACCCGAAGAAAGAAATACACCTGGCTCGTATTTTGCTCTGTTTGTCTGGTGGTCATGTTCAAATACTTTCATTTCTGGAGCATGTTAGTTCCCAGTCCTCTCGCTAGATCCAGGGAGCCTCTTGGCAGGGTTTCCGAGGGAGGGCGAATGGTACGACGCCTGCTGTGTCCCCGATATCGTCTCCAGAAGATGGCCAAGCCCTCGCAGCTCAAATGGCGCCCCCGAATGAGGACTTGATTTTCTTCACGCAGACGTCCTGTGGACTCAACTTCAATGGACGCCAGGTGACTATTTTCGCTTTGGGACGGACCCTCACTCCCTCAGGGCAAACAGTTTATCCTCTCCGTGAAAATAGTGCACTGATCTTCTTTTGGAAATTAGGATCACCAAAAGGTCGTTCATATCATTCGATGCTTAAGAAAAATTTTAAAACATCTTGTTGTTTCCATAAAAGCTGTATCAGTGTGCTGATGAAGGAAATGGATAGGAGACGCTATGTTTATTAAAATGCAAAATTACATAAAGGTCGAAAGCATCATAAACAAGGTTGGTGTAGATGAACCCGAGTGTTCTGTGACCTTTGGTTGCATAAAGCAAATTGAGAACATTAAAAACTGACCAGAAGTAGCTGTGAGGTTATTGAATGGTAGGGGCAGTGTAGGAGAAATATAGAAAACAGACAATCATTTTGTAAAGAGAAAGTTATTAAAGGTGAAATGCATATCATGTACCACACACATACTATCGTATATATTAAAAACATACATGTATGTATACATGTGTAGCAACACACACTTATTAAATATTTCTTCACGGAGCTGTTTTTCCTAACCGAATATAATGCACAAACTGCTTGAAAACTGGATAAATCTGTTCACGATGCAATTGCACAGAACGTGTGGAACATCGGATTTCAGATTGCAATGCAATGAAGCTTGAAGAAAAAAAAGAAATAAATAGAAGTGAGGTTAGAAGAGCAGTTCACTGGTCAGGTTAATGTGCTTTCCTAAGCTTTACCACTAGAATTGATCGGAAGAGTCATATGCAATGAAGTGGAAGGAAAGCAAGTTGAGGAATAAAGTAGTTAAATGTGGAATGACTTCTGATGCCCAGAAGAATCTGGTAGATATGAACAGAGTGACATTAAAGGGTACTGATACAGTGTGCTTTGACTGTTAATGTTGAATGAGGAAGTATTGTAGGTAGGGATGGGGAACTGAAAATTCAACATTTACTGAAAGATAAAATGCTTGAAAGTTTGCATGTAGTATATAAGGCATGAGCCCTAAATAAGGCGACATCCTTCCTGGGGCCAGCGCAATCCTATACATCTGTAAAGTATTAATATTAAGGGAACATTGTTGCACTGTAAAGTAGCGATGGTTTGAAATCCAGACAAAATATGTCCAAAGAGAAACGAGAGCCTCCTGAAGAATTGTGGACCTATTGGAGTGTGGAACCCAAACATGGTCGATGAACGAGAAGGTTTTGGAAGTCTGAATCTTAACCTGGCTTGGTTTTGATGATACACTATATGATTGGCTGCGCTAGGTGATATGACTACAAGGTAGTACGTAGTGTGGAATTTCTAGACTATACGTACTATGATTTGACAGGTTTTTTTTTTTTTTTTTTAAAAGTGTTTAGGAAAGGAGCTTGAATGTTGGAATACATAATTTCCAGAGAAAAATATTCCTAAGAATACTTAGGAAATCCCACAATTCTGGTGATGAAAATCGTCTGCTGGATTATGCGTTAGTACAGAGTAAGTGGGAATGTGGATGATTATCACTGGGGGAGAAAAGAAGGAGATGGAGGACTATTTGGTTGAAATGAAAGTCAGGTTACAGAGGATGTATGCTAAAGAGGAGGGAGTTTGAAAATGTGGCTGTAACTGTGATTAAGACAAGTGAATTTGATAAGGAAATGACGGAGAATACATTAGAATCTGCCTGAAAAATTGTTTTCGCAGATAGGTTTGGAAGGAGTGCAAGAGAATTACGAAACATTTGAGGATGGTAGGTAATCTAGCTTAACGAGAGAGAGCAAGTACAAGGAGAGAGGTCAATGTACAAATGGTTCTCAGAATAAATGTTGCAAATGGAGAAATGCTGTCTGAAGTGCATCTAGTCTTTGGTCGAAGGAGCATTTTGAAGATCTTTCAATGTAGAGAGAAGAGAGGCAGAGCTGAATGACGCGGTAGTGGAAAAAATTTACTCTCAGATTCAGTGTTGTGGAGATGATTGTCAACTGTTTTGACTTTCACCTTGCTGCAAAACTCATCTGGGTACCACAATTTTTGTTGGCCATTTGTGCCTATCAATAATTTTGTAATTTTGCTTAGAAGATTTATTTTGCTACCTTTTCTAAGCTGAATCATTGTGGTCTTATTTAGTAGTTTTTAGAAACGGAAGACAAGCATAAAACGTACAAATGATGAGTTGATATCAGGTGTTTTTCCTTAGAATACATTTATCAAAAATCAGTTAACAGAGATATAAACTTTTTACACCATCCAAAGCTAGAATAAACTTTTTAATTTTATAATATTATTACTATTTGTGTCAGTTACTGAAGAAGGTGAAAAAGTAAAAAAAAAAAAAAAGTTCTGGTGAAATTTTTGACGAAAGGTTCGAAAAACAATTTTCTTTAGATGGTCGGTGTAAAGTTATCGTTTTATGATGAGCGACTGATTATGCTTTTACTTTTCAGCTGAACAATAATTTGCACTAAATTTTCAAAATTGACAGAAGATAGAAAGCCACAGAACAAATGGAAAGATGAAATGATCTAAACGTAGATGTTTTTACATTTTTATATAAAAAAGAAGGTGTAATACATTTCCTGTTTAATATCCAGTTGCTGCTATTGTTGCTAACTGTGAAGGAAAAGTACGAAAAATTTAATCATTCTCTCTCTCGCTCTCTTACTTTGATGTCGGTGGGCAGAGAAACGATGTTTACTCTGTAATTTTATTGGTTTAAGCTAATTTGTACTGTATAGCAGAATGTTAAAAAAAGTAAAAGTAAAACAAAATAGTTAATGACGTGCTGACAATCGACCCAGTAGTACAGCAGGAATTTTTTATCATTTCCTTCAAACCTGCAACTTTGAAGATAAGAGATAATAGAGACAGGGAGAGTGTGGATGCTTGAGTTGAATCGTGTCTGTATATACAACGAACACCAACCAACATCTTGTGTCCTTTCCGCAGGCATGTGCCGTTGAGAGTGCAGCTCGCCACCATCGCCACCGGTCAGTTACCGTTTACGTCACTGCTCCCTTAATTGATATGTCACATCCCTTGATAAAGGTACCCTGTGGTGTTAAATGTAAAGTTCCTGTCACTTTTTGTATACCAAAGGATGTAGGGTTAGAGTCCTTTTTATTATTATTAAACTTCACTTTCATGAAATTTATATTGTTGTCCGTGCCATTATTATTAAGAACTTTTTAATCAGTGCTTAATAAAATTTGATAAAAGTAAAGTCTAACCTTGGAATTACTGTCTTCATCTGCTGTCTGCTTAAGTTTCCAAAAATGTTGACATCTCGGAGGGTTTCTTCATTTCATGGTTGATGTTCTTACCAGACCCCTTCTGGGATTACCTGGTTCTTGTCAGCTTCCTCGTCAATGATGGCTGCACTCAGGCTATCTCTTCTTTGACGACACCTGGTGCTGCTTCTTTTGCTTCCCTTTCATTGTAGTGATTAATCACCTCCTTGATTTGAATACCCTCCCCACTGCAACATTAGCTTGTTTGCTTCCATTGGTAATAGCATTAACCCTTGAACGAACAGCCTCTGACCCTCTTATTATAGAGATGCTTCTGGTATCCCTGTGTCACTAATAAACTCTCTCTCGGAGAAGTCAACATGTACGGGTAGGCAGTTCACACTTTATCCTTGCAGTCCCTGATCAATAATTCAGTGTGGATCTACACTCGAACTCTCTTGGTACTTCTGTACGGAAGCATAACGGGTGAAAATCCTGTGCTCACCAAGACCTCTAAATACGTAAATATTATTACTGCTAGAAATCAGACCCATTCTTCCAGTCTTTCTTGGTATATCTTTAGCAAAGATCTCAGCATACTGCTCATCCTTTCACGCAATCCATTGCATCTTTTGTCATATGGAGTCAAAAACAGCTGCTTAGAGCTCACCAGATGGCTCACATTCCTCATTATCTTGGAAATAAACTAAGACTATTGATCGCATAGCACTTCTTTGGAAATTCTACCCTACTAAAAGTTCAAGTAGCACCTCCTGCTCAACTTATTTTATATTCTATGGAGTTTGCCATTGTCAAGGTTTATCTGTTGCCCTTCCCCAACACTGACAATACAGAACCAGTCAGGTCTACAGGTACTCTCTTGAACGACTCTCCAACCAGCAGTATCTTCCTTAGCAGTATTTTGCTGGTACACACCCTAGTTGCAGTCTTGTAGCAAATGTTGTAGGACCAGCAAACACTGGTGATGTCCACAATCACTCCTGGCCAATAAAAACTACTTTTCATACACCTTACAGTCTTATAACCCCTAAGATGACCCCACCAACAAAAGATTCATGGACCAGCTTCATCACTTGAGCCCAATATATCCCCAAACAGGATTTGCTGTACCTCTTTAGCCCCTTTACCTTGGAAAACATGATGTACTATTGTGTTTTAATATGAGTTCCTTCACCCTTGGTCCTGCATTATGTGTCATTTTTGGTTCTCACCAACTGCTGGGCTAAAATGGGTTCCAGCTGTTGTGTTTATTTCTTCCACTCCTATATGCAGAATACTAAAGTCTATACAAATGGCTTAATGCTGAATATCTATTGTTGGAATTTGGGTCTGTACACAACAGCAGCTGACTTGTTACTAGCCTATGTCAGCATCATTTTTCTCTGACTTTGGCCTTCTTATGCCTGCATCTTTCTTGACCATTTCACCCACAACTTTATTAATTTCTTAGGGGTCATTTATGCTTGGAATGTTTCCAAGAACAGTGTCATAAATATGATTATCTAGGCACATAGCAAGTAACGTTACTTCTTAGTGTGGAGTGTTTATATAAATCGTAGCAATTAGATATTTATGGATACACCTATCAGTGAGTACACACACCCACTTCATATTGGTCACTTGGTCCCAAAGTTACCAAACTTCTAGGTACAGTGCACTTGTACCCTTCTGTATCTTGTAGGACAGTTAGGTTTACCTAACTGTCCTCACTAACTGGTATAGTATGGTGCCTCTTCCTCTGCTACTCTGATAAGCATGCTCTCAATACAATGAGTAGTTCTGCTACATCTGACAGCTTCATTGTATCATATTCAGCATAATCTTCTAAATGGTGATAAATGCAAATGGACATCCTCACATGATATTGGTCGCCTCCCTCGATTCTTCCCTACTGTAGCACTTGTTGGCTTTTTGTTTAACTTATTCTGGCCTTTACACCTAATAAACACATTTTGTTTGCTGTGTCCTGCTTTGTGACACATAAAGTACCCACATTCACTACTTCTACTTGACTTTATTCCCAACTAGCACACAGTTCTTGGCTAAGTGTCATAGCTTGTGATACACAAAGTACTCACCTTTACTTTTGTCAGTCTGTTTCTTTTCTGCCATCTTGAAGTTCTTGGGTCTCTTTATACCCCAACTAGACTTTTTTCGTTGGCATCTGTCAATCAACTATGCTTAGCTCATGAACCTCCATGAACATCTCCTCAATATTCACCATATTGCTATTTGCTCTTGGTAGGCTTCCCATGAGAAATAGAACTATCTTGGTCACAATCTGCCAAATCATCAAACTTTTCTGCATTAAGCAATTTCAGTCCACTATTGAAATATTTCTGCAGCCTAGCTACACACTGATATGCAGTGTCATAGTGCTCTCTTTAGGCTATCTCTTTAAAAGTGCTCTCTTTAGGCTATCATGAAGCAAAGATTCATCAGTATGCCTGCTATAAAAATAACTTGTAGATCCATGGCTCATTGCACTTGTCAGATGTTGAGTCATATTCCCTGAGGTTTTGGTTCTTGCTGTCGTCCAGACTTCTGTCTATCTTTTAGCTACCTCTTTTGCTACTTTCTTTCTCTCTCTCTCTGCATGGCTAGGTTTTGTTATTTAGTTACGAATTTCATCTTGTCCTTCGAACCACATCTCCACAGCCAATTAAGTGAGTCTAGATGTGTTGCCATGCTGAAGTATAGGCTATTCACCTCATGGGACAACACAAAATGAATCTCACCAAAATTTCCGAAAGTTTTACTCTGTTCTATCTTGGTCAAGGCACCAATCTTATGTCATCCAGTGGGTAAAAGGTCTGACAGGGGTCTTTTCCTAGGAATGGCTTCTCAGATCGTACTAAAGCTAACATAAATTCCTTTGAACTGAGATGCCTTATTGCTCAGGTGCTTAAAAGAGAGAAGAATTCCCGCTCTATGGATTCTCCACCTGCTCGAGTAGCAAACCAGATTTTTCAAGTGAAAATCCAAACCCTTCCACTTGACACAGCATCATCATGCAATGTTTATATCACATGTCTACTTTTAGTAGACGAGGCCAATTTAATATCATTAAAGATAAAGGGAAGTTGAAATTATAATATTTGAAAGTGTTTTTTTGTTTTCCCTTCTTAAAATCAAACTTATAAACTATTTTCATATAAAAATTAATCTTGAAAAAGGCACCAAATGATCATATAGTTTTAGATCACAATTGCAGAATCATTATTTTTAATGCTATCTTTCTAAATAATATCACAATTTTTAAAAGTAAATTATATTTTTCCTTACTATACAAACCTGAGTTCCTTTACATTAGGAATTAACTTCTGCGTAGTTAGGCAGTAAACTACTGTCTACCAGTCGGGAGTCTCGCCCGACTGGATGTAAACATTCAACTTTGCTTTAGACCAGGAACAGATTGAGGGGTGGCATTAGGTGGGCTTATAAGGAAAGGACCTCAGGTTTGTATAGTAAGGAAAAATACAATTTACTTTTAAAAAAATGGATTTGTTCCTCTCATGTTATAAAAACCCTCAGTCCTTTACATTAGGAAGACACTGATTGGAGGGAAAAATCTGAGTGAGCCTCTATGTACAGACTGGTGTTTGGCCAACCTAAGGTCTCCTTCCTGGTTGTAAGAGTGTATCAGAGTTTGGGAACTGCGTGACCAGTGGCCAGACATCTGGACCATTTCATAAGCGGAAGGAGAGCATAGCCTCTTATGCAAAGCAATCAAGAATCTTTTGTAGTCAGTGGCTGTAAGGCAAATATATAAGCATTGGATTTGTCTTATGCCTAGGCTCCTTTTCCTCCTGTGCTAGGAAAGAATATAGAATAGAGTCTGTATATATAACTTACCTGCATCAGACGCCAGTTCCAGCTTGTGATGACTGCAACTCGCCCACTGGAAGAGAAAAGAATGAAAAGGGGGAGGCCAGTCACTCTCTCATTCATGCCCACATTTGCATGGCTCACAAAGGCGAAATGCACACTTGTCCTGTTAAAGTAACTGGGTATGCTATACAACTTGTTGAGCACCCACGATGGGTCCCAAGGAAGAAGTTTCCAAGGACCTGTGGGTTATATCTCAAAGGTAGAGAGGTGTGAAGGTGATCTGGTGAGCCCAAAACCCCTGCCTTCAGTACCTGTGGAACTGACAGGTTCTTGCAGATTGCAAGGGTAGGAATAATACTACTGACTTTAGAGCTCTTGGATGAATGGTACCAGTGTCGTCTCTCCCTTTGGAGGAGTGCGCTTTCCTGATTGCCTTATGAAGCCAGGAAGAAATATTATTTTTGGACACTTCTTCTTGGTCACCCAAGAGATGTTGAGTTCTCTTTAGATAGAGTGCTGCTAACAGGACAAAGTATCATCCAGTCAGGATCATTACCACTAAAGACCTCTAGGGAGGGGATCATAAAGGATTTGAATCTAGTGGCAGGGACTGATTGATTCTGAGTATTCCCTACAAAATCCGGGACGAAATCGAGCGTGACCGATCCCCATCTCCTCAAGTGTTTCACATTGTAAGAGAGACCATGAAGTTCTCCTACTCTTTTCGTTGATGCCAGGGCCAGCAGAAAGACAGTCTTGAGGGTCAGATCCCCGTCTGACAACTCTCGTAAGGGCTCTTACAGTTCATGAGTCAGGCTCCTTAAAATGAGAGTCATGTCCCTCTCAGGGGGCCTGAGTTCTCTGGGTGGGTAAAACCTCTCAAAGCTCCTCACAAGCAGAGTATCTACATGGAGGTGGAAATATCTAAGCCTTGCAGTTTCAGGAACAGGGCCAAGGCCGACTAATAGCCCTTAACTTCAGACACAGAGAGGAACTTCTCTCAGGGAAGAAAGACAAGGAAGTCCATGATTTGCTGAAGAGTGGCTCTGACTGGAGAGAGACCCCATCTACAACACCAACCAAAGAAGACAGCCTACTTTCCCTGGTATACTGTTGCAGAGGACTGTCTGAGGTATCCTTCTATCTCTGTTGCTGCTCGGGGAGAGAAGCCTCTCGCTCGCAAGAGATGGTGAATAACTTACAGCCATGAAGACACAGGGACTGTACTGCCAAGTGGTACCGTTTTGTGTGTGGCTGACATAGAAGGTTGTGCCACAGGGAATATCTGTTGATGCCTCGGAAAGATGAGCCAGCAGACTGGGATACCAAACAGCCTGAGGCCATTTGGGTGCCAACAGAATCATCTGAAGGTTCTGGGTGGTCAGCGGCCTGCTGATTACCTTGTGAATAAGGCAGAGCGGGAGGAAAGGCGTAGACTTTGAGGTTGTCCCACGGGGGTTGGAATGTGTCCTCTGCAACAGCTCATGGGTCTGGCACTATGGAACAGAAGACCTGCAGTTTCTTGTTGTGCTAGGTGGCGAACAAGTCTATGACTGGACACCCTCATAGGTTGAACAACCTTCCTGCAATGTCTGTGTGAAGGGACTACTCTGTCCCAATCATCTGATTCTGGCAACTGAGCTGACACTACATTCCTCTTGTACCAAGGGGGCTACTGCCCACTCGTGCACCTGCACTGTCAACTGAAGCAGCAAGAGGGACATGAGGCCCTCTTGCTTGTTGACATATTCCACCACCGTGGTATTGTCACTCATCAGCATCATGGAGTGCCCCATCACTTGATCCCGAAACTCTTAGAGGGACATGAAAGCCACCTTGAGTTCTAGAATTTTCATGTGAAGGTGCTTGCTGCATCGATCCCACACTCCTGCAGTCAGCAAGTCCTCCAGGGGTGCGCCCCAACCCTCGGATGATGTGTCTGAGAACAGCAGCATGTGCGGAGGGGGAGTGTGCAACTCCACTCCTGTTAAGAGGTTCCTGTCATCCAGCCACCTGGCCAAATCCTCTCGCACTTTCCTCCATCAAGGAATGGGAAACAATTGAGGGTCTAGAGCCTGTGACCAACACTCCTTTATTCTCCACTGAAGAGACCGCTGGTAAAGATGACCATGATGGACTAACTTCTTGAGGGACGACAGGTGATTGATCACGGTCTGCCATTGCCGAGCTGGCTGCTCCTGTCGTGACAGAAAGAGCTGAGCTTCCTTCGTGAACTTGCTGATCCTTGAGTCTGCTGGGAAGGCTTGGCCTTGGCCTACTACTTTATTTTCTGCTTGGGGATGAAATCTGACTTCTTGAAGTTTATCATGATCCCAGGGTCTTGAAATTCGAGAAGATCATTCCTTTCCTGTAGCAACTGCAAGCTCCCTCTGGCCCCCGGACTAGCCATTCATACGGATACCCTCAGGAGAGTATCCCTACTGAATGGGCCCAAGCTGAAACCAAGGTGAACACTTTCGTGAAGACCTGAGGGGTGGTTGAGAGTCCTAAACAAAGTGCCATGAATTGGAACATGGTCCCTTAAGGATAAAACGAAGGTACTTTCTGGAGGTCTGATGGATGGGTATCTGAAAATACTCATCCTTCAGATCTACTGGAACCATGAAGTCTTTCTTCCTGATTGAAGCGAACATTGAATGTGCCAGTTCCCCCCCATCGTGAACCGAGTCTGGCAAATGAATCAATTTAAATGAGAGAGATCTATCACTGGTCTCCAATGCCCCAATACCTTCTCCACCAAGAAGACTCAGCTGTAGAACGCCAGGAGAAAGTTCTCGTACGACTTCCACAGCTCACCTTGCTCAGCATGGTTTGCACTTCTTCTTCCAGTGCCAGATCCTTGGCAGAACCAGGAATGTGCATTTTAAGATGGACTGGAGAGTTGGTGACGGGTGACCTCAGCTCAAAGGGAGTAGATATCCCTCCCAACCAAAGCACATCCACTACCCAGGTCTCGGCTCCATATTCCTGCCATGTTGCCCAATGTCTCGATAGGCACCTCCCACCAGTGACAGCAGCTTGAGGGGAATACTGCTCCTAGCATTTCTCCTTCTTTCCCTTACTTCCCTGGGCTTTAATGGGCATGGTCATGCTCTCTTCGAGGAGGAAGGAGGAGGCTGGATATTTCCTCTCCCCCCCCCCCCCCCACCCCCCCCACCCCGTTCGAAGGAAGAGGCTTCTTGGGAGCAGAGGAAGAGCTAGATTGGCTTGGAGGCCTAACTGCATTTGCCCTAGAAGACCTTGAAGTCTTTGCAACCGCCTGGTGAACAAGACGGTCACTGTGTTTAGTTCTCTGCCTGTCTACCGCAGCCTCTACCACCTCTCTAGTAAAGAGAGCAGTAGAATCCAACCTAGCAGAGTCCGTTCCTCAAGACCAATGCTGATTCTGGACCAATGGACCTGGAGACTTGATTCAGGACAGCATTCCTCCTCCTCAGTACCAGATTTGCCCACAGGTTAGTAGTCTGGTGGGCTAGGTAAGCAGTGGGCCTACCTGCAGAATCACACAGTTTCCCAAAAGTCGATTCCTCCTCAGGGACGATAGCCCAAGGAAGCTGCCTGGAAGGTTACCATAGTGGTAGCCTCCAGGTTCACTGCCTCTTGTTGTGTAAACCAAGCATTTTCTGCAAGAAGGTGCTGTAGTGACAAGCCATGATTGACAAAATAGCTCCGGCTCAGCCTGCTTTGTTGGCAGAAGACCCTCTGAGGGGGTATTAAAGCACTTCTGTTGAGGCAGAGGAGGCGAAGTAACTTGTCCAATTGGTTAGCCTTGATTGAATTCTCTTGCCCTGAGAAAAAATTATTTTCTTGGTCAAGGACACCTTTAGACAAGGAGGACAGCCATGTAGAGACCTTGGGGTCCTTCTTAGGACCTCAGGATCACAATTGTGAGGTTGTGTTCAGAAGATGCAGCCACAGTCCCTTCCTGTAGGGTACTGTGCTGATGAATCAATGCAATGACCTCCGCAAGGGTCCTCTGGATTTTGGGGGTGTCTTCATCCTGAAGCGAAGGACCCTTGAGTCCTTCTAGGGTACATTCCTTCCAAGACCCTCTTCCTGAAACTAAAAGAAACTCGCCAAACCTGCTAAGACTTCCTGAACCCCTCGAGTATGCGACCTCTAAGGTCCTAAGACCGCACCAGGGACGGATGCTCTTGTAGCCGAACCCTGGGGTCCCCATGGTCACCTAGCCCTCCTGATGTAAACCCTTGGAAGTTGAAGGGTCAGGTGAGGAAGATCGGATGCTTCCACTTGCTCTGCTAGCAGAACTAACTGAAGGAGTGAGCCACAAGCAATCACCAAACAACCCACGGTGGTGATGTTTCGCGGTCTAGGAGAGCGTTCTTGCCTTGGAGAAATGCTTTCCTGAGGAATGGTACAGTGCTCTTGCATGGCAGCAGAAATGCTATCCACCACTGAGACCATCAGTCACATGAACGTGGCTGTGGCCTAGGTGGAGACAAACATGCACCCGACTGGCAAGAGCTGGTACTGTATTCTCGACACGTCCCAGTCCTTGATAAGGCTGAAACCTCCTGAGAGGACCGAACAGGGGACCTCCTACCGGTCTCACAGTGTGCATGGTCACATGGAACCGTCACATCAACCCAGGGCACCGAGTGATCATCAGTAAGGCGTGAGTCACCTGAGCAACCTACTCCTTTCTTCCTTTCCGTGCCTGAGTCATGACGATGAGCAGACTCAGCGTCAGCGACTCTGACTACACGCGAATCCATAGATTTATGTGCACTCTGGGAAGCTCGTGAACAAGCGCCTGACACAGAACTAGTCTTAGAGGCAGAACCTCTAGGACCAGCAGTAGAAGTGCAAACCGAAGTTTGCACTTCTATGGCTCCCAACACCTAGCCCCTGGGGACGGCATGATGGTTCCTGTTCCCGAATGCTTCTTCTTCAGCTTCTTTTTCGTCAGCTTCTTCAGGATGGTGGTCAAGTCTCCCATCCAAAAGGCCATGGGGCAGCTACCATAGTGGCAGACCCAGGGGTGGCAGACACAGGAGTGGCAGATACTGGTGCAGCAGCAATAATATCAACAGTACAGCCAGGAACTGGGACAGTGGTAGGAACAGGCACAGACAAGGCATGGGAAGGGAATACGCCTCTGGAGGAAGGTCCAATGGGGATGGTAATCTAAGTGCCACAGGAACATACTTGGGTGGGGGAGACAGCATAAACCCGGAGGAGGAGGTAGACGGCATATCTCTATTGGATGTATGTGGCATGTCCCCATCATCACAGAGGGAGTCATGCTGGTGAGTGGTTGGGTATATACTAAATGAGGCAGGGCCCACATACCCAGGTACAGAGAGTTGTCATTGTCACCGCCTTAGCCATGTGGGTCACAGGGGCAGACGAGAAATGTGCCACAAGCCCCTGGAGAGATGGGATACCAGGCAACCCAAGTGTTGTCTATGCCAGCTGCAAATTCCCTCGTTCGTGAAGCAGAGGCCCCTGAATACAACAAATCAAGCAAAGAAGCAGAAGAAGAGATTTTCTTTGAAGGGGAAACAGCTAGACAAGGAAGTTTACGACGGGAAGAAATGACAATGAAGGATGGACGACCACCACAGGAGTCGTCGGGGAAGTGTAGCCCTCAGATAAGCCCTGGAAGCCTTCTTCTGAGATCCCTTCCTCTCCTCTTACCTACTGCAGCGTTCAGATGACCGGAAGAGCATACTCTACAAGTTTGAGTCCTTGTACACTCATGCCCCATGGCATTGGCACAGAAGGCCTGAGGATCAACTTCCACTGAGGATTTAAAACTACCACACTTCCTCCTTCCAATTGCTTGGCACATGCATTAGGAGATGGAGGGGTGTTTAGGCTTATGAAAGTCCTGGATAAGCATGTTGCAATGATAAACAAAAAGTTTAAAACAATAAACCACACGCAAAAATCACCCAACAACAAAAAAGGAGAGGTCTCACCAGGAAGGTGAAAAACATTCAAGAGCACAGGGGACAAAGCAAAAAAGCGCATCTGGTCACCACGGGCGGCCAAAAGCAAAGTGGAATGTTTCCATCCAGTCCGGTGGGACTCCCTGCTATTGGACAGTAGTTACTACCTAATTACCTTGTTAAAACTTCAATGGCCGAATTCCAGACTATGCTGAAAGTAATTCTTAATGTAAAGGACCAACAAAGGGTTTGTATAATGTGTAGGAACAAATTAAGAATTTTAATTTTTGTCATCTTCAAATCTACACTGATATTTTGTCTTCCATGTTCTACATAGATTGAAAAAGTCAGTAAATCATCATATCTCTGTTGCAACAGATCCTCACCAATCTGCACAACGTCTTTTTCTCTTTGCTTGACCTCGATGAACTGTTTTTGGACTCTCCTCTTCACCATTGGTACCAGGGGAAACGCTGGCTGATTAATGAAGGTGAGTGTAAATAAGTTGGAAATTGTCATGGAAAAGTATCTTGAGCAAGGGATGCCGTTTGCTAGAATTACCATACAAAACAATAATATCGTAATTAATTAACACTCTTGGTTTATTTTCGTTGCAGCTTCATTCATCTAAAATTTGGCATTTATGATCATGGACTCTTGTTCATTTGGTATTTGGATTATTGCATGATGTCATGAGAGTTGATTTTCCTTCAACAGAACACCAAAGTGCCTTTATATCTGACGCCTCCAGAGCCGAGATCTGAGAAAATCTGGGGGGGCACTTACATGGACATGGATGCCTGACTCTTTCGACCGCTTCCAAACAGGACCAATTATTTGGGACGACTCGAGAGTCAAACATTAACTGGAGCCATTATGAGCCTTGTCAAAGGGCATCCTCTAACCCAAGTGAGTTTGAATCCTGATCTGTTTCATTTTCTTGGGTTGATATTTGCACATTTCACGGACTTCGAAATTAGCGAAGTTTGCTAAAACATACAATGTTTTATAGAAATTACATCATCAGGCAACCCAAACAACATTATTTTGTTGTTGACGTGTTATGAACGTTTTACAGTTATCATTATGGCTTTTCTTTAAAGAACATCCACTTCGTGTGTGACGTCCCTCTTTAGCCTTGGCAGACAACTCACCTAAGAGGACACTCTGAAATCAAACCAGCAGGTGGAAGGGACCCTTATCCATGGTAGGCAACCCTTCTATGAGAAGAATACTCTGAATGCGTACAGTTCTCCAACCTTGGACTGTGCCAAAGCCATTGTAACATTGCCTTTCATGGTCTTGGGTTTGAGTTTTCTGTACTTGGGTGTACAATCAACCACTGTTCCTCTTTATGTTCACTCTCCTTTATTTTTTAAAGTGTGTAGGAGAGGATGATGAGAAACCGAAGGTTGCTTGGTGGATTATCAAGGCAGCACCCTCTTCTTTACCTAATCTTTTTCTCCGCTAAGCTTTTTATAATTTCTAAATCCATCATGACCTTCCTCCACCAGTTGTGGAAAACCTGACAAGTTTCGTATATACCTTAAAAGTAGTGCTTACGTTTGTGAAAGACATATTGTTAGGTTCATTCATACTTTCAGTGTAATTTTTTGTAAACATGTAAATAATGTTGCTATTCACTGTTTATTGATGTATTGATTTTTTTCTTATTTTGCTGTTTTTTTTATTCTATTTACTAGTTTTGCTACTAGTTTTGATGTTATTAATTTCGATTCTCTTCGGAGACATTAAGCTGAACCTGGGCCTGCTACTCATTACTGTAAGAAAAATTGCAGAGTACTTCACTCAAATATTCGGGGCTTAAGGGTAAAATTTTCTTTATCTCAGAGTTGATGTGATTTGATGTTTATATCTGAGACTTCTTTTAAGTAGTAAAGAGTCACAGATTGAGTTTTTAATACCTTGGTTTGATGGCCCAGATTTTATTTATCATTGGAACATTCCACATGTGCAGTGAAGAGACAGCCTGACTGAAATCTAGATCCAATTTGGATCTCGCCATTGAAGCATGTCAGCCATTTGATATTTCAGGAGCTATATCAAATCCAGATTCCAAGAAGAGGCTGAATGAAATGCTGATTTCTATTTACTAAGGTATGTTCCTGGAAAGGTCAGTAAATTCAGCACAAAACACCAGCCATGGTTGCGTTCAGTCAAATATAGAATTTAGGCCAAAGGCCAAGCACTGCGACCTATGAGGTCATTCAGTGATGAAATGGAAATTGTCAGTAAAAGTTTTGAAGGGTGTATCAGGAGATAAAACTAGCAGTAGATAAAACTAGCAGTTGCACTATGAATCAAGTCTTAGGAGAGGGTGGAAAATAAGATGAAGAAAGAGAATATGAAAGGAGGTACTGTAAAAGGAACGAAAGTGGTTGTAGCTAGGGGCACGCTGCAAAGAACCCTAAGTAATGTGTACAGTGCACCGCATGAGGTCCACCTACCTTCTTTCAAATAATGGCATATCGGCAGACTGCAGTAACCGCAGACTAATTTCTATCCACTCAGGGATAATTCAAACAGGATTTAGATTCAGTTGAGTTTCTGCAAATGTCTTACGCTTGGATAGAGAGAGAGAGAGAGAGAGAGAGAGAGAGAGAGAGAGAGAGAGAGAGAGAGAGAACTGTGATGATGCACCTTGGAACCCTTAAATCACGCTCTTCCTTCCTGCTGTGATTCCCTTCAGGTCATGGTAGGAGTGGACTTGAAGGACTTTGATCCACATTCGTGTTGTGTGAAAGATTCCACAACACTTATGACCTTTTTATTTATTTATTTTGTTTTTTTTTTGCTCCTGGAAAATTCAAGGTGCAAAGTACAGTAAATTTTGAAATCTTAGGAATACCTCAGTGGCATTTATTGTGCCGTTTCATTATATATGTTGTTTATTGTTTCTTATATTTCTGTATTCATTACATTAATTTACATTAGTTTAAAAAAGATCATTAGATTATGACCAATAGGCAAGACTTTTTGATCCCCCAGCCCCACCCCACCTCTCCCTTCCAACCCCCCACACTCGGAGGAATTCGGGGCTACGACCCAGAGGTTGTAACTACACCTCGGAAGTAGATGAGAAAGCAACAGCCATAAAGGAAAAAGAGAAGCTTAACCGCTATCCTAACTTAAGGAATTTCCTGACGCTGTGCAGAAAGAGGCCATTGAAGATGCAGAGACCCACTAAAGGGGCCGTGGGGTTCTAGGTGCAGGAAATCAGGTCAAAAGTCAGCAAAGACTTCCATAACTTTCTATGCCATGGCAAGACCTACTGGCACCAGTGCTCATCTCCTACGTAGAAGTGATCCCGTCTGTTTGGCTCTGATGAAAGCAAAGACGATCACCAGGAAATCCTTACCAGAAATTCGCTGCCGCCTGGGAACTGGTTCGACACCATGGCGGCCAAGAGAAGCTACAGACATTTCTGTCAGCTTTTCCTCGTTCGTGTCACTGGCGCTGCTCGTCCGTGGTTTGTGTACCATCTATTCTAGTCCCTCGTACTCACTCACCTCCAAGCGGGCAACGTTCGATTGATCATTATATGGAGGTTTTTAATTTTCATATCGTATTTTAATCAACTGATCCCATATACATTATAATAGAATGCCACCAAAACTGATAACTTGTAATATTATTTGAAGAATTTAATGACAAAAAACTTTGTAGACAAATAGCTATAATTCTTAATATAGTACTTCTGTTCAGTTTTAAAGTGAAAAAATTCTCTTGGTGTTTATTAATCGACGATTAAATTACATGACAATTTTTAACTTGAATATTTAGGCAAATAAGTGAAATTTATATCGAAGTATTTCTTTGCATTTTATCATATTCCAAATTGCTCTTGATCTTATATACGGGAGATCACGAATCCTTTTATCAGTCTGTTCACTTCTCGGCAGTTGCCAATGGTCCTCTGACTCCCTGAAATCTATGATGTAAACTTGCGATTAACTTTTCAACTTGAATCTCCTGCTAATGTATGGCTGTGTAATCGTCTGCATCTCTGAAGCTCCAGTGACAGAGAGAGACAGTTGCAAAGCACAGAGAAAAACACCAGTTATTCGAATGAAATCATAAGAGAACTGGCCCTCTCACATAACGCGTCCTTCCTTATATAAGTGATATAACAAAGTAACCCGGTATTCCGACTTCATTAAAAGTTCACGTTACTTTCCGAATTCTTTGCCCGGACCTCGAGCCATTAACTAATTGACCAGATGGGAACAAATGACGTCTGTCATTAACCATCAGTCAAAATATATCGTTCTCAAAAACATTGAGTTAAAGGAAAGAGTCTAAAGCTTTCATATTTCGTTAATCGTGAAGTTTTCACTTCAGTTGTGCTATTTCAATAATTTATTTGTAAATGCAGATTCAATCTCCAACTGCAACATTTAGTATTGATGGCGTATGTGATGGATGTAACACCAATCACCAATCCCCATTTGGTTTGCAAATCTTCCCGTAGCCAGTGCCATCTGCCTCTGATCTAAGTTAGTGAAAAGTGCGCCTCGCATCTCCTGCTGAATCTGGACTAAGCCAAAACCAATATATTATAAGAGATCTCGTTATTTCTATAGTATTCTTTGATCTTATAAGTAGGAAAAATTTCCGTGGTATATCACTTATTGGTATATCACTTACTGTACAACCCAATAATTGTTAAAGAGCTGTTCCAAGGCAATGTTGTGCTGCAATGTGGTAAGAAATCCTTGGCTTCTTTTTGTCTAGACTGGAGCCATTTTTCAAGAATTGTCATTATCGCAGTCAAAATAATACATCTTCCGTACATTTATTAGAAACTTTGTTAGGTGGCATGTAATTTAACAAAGTTTTCCAGAGCTTTGTATTAGGAAAGTAGCTTTGCCATTGATAGACAAAGTCACACGACAGGTATAAAAAGCCAGAAAGACCATCTTTATGTAGTACTGGCTCTTTACTAGATGGAATTACACGCACACACACAAAAACAAGCACACACCCTTTGTGTGCATATATATAAATGATATATATATATATATATATATATATATATATATATATATATATATATATATATATATAGGATATATATGTGTGTGTATATATACACACATACATATAGCATTAAGCTACAAATGCCTTTAATATCCAATTCGCTCTACCTCGGAATTAATATAGTTCCATAAATGTCAACCAAACGGGAATTTTTTAGTTGATGATAATTTCGTCTTCTTGTGAATTCGAACCAGCACACAGACAAGAAAATATATGCATATACTATATATACTACCTGAACAAACCTGTACTGCTCGGAAAACCCTAAATGACAACTAAAAAACTCTCCTCTCTCACTATTTCCATCTTTGTCCTTCCATTGCCCCCTTCTACTCTCTCTCTCTCACTTCCTCTCCATCTCACTCTCTCTATCTCCCACTCTTTCCCTTTTCCTGTTCAAGTTAGTTGCTTTAATTGCATTGCCCAGTATTTTTGATAGTTATATTTCACCGCCCTTCTCACCTCCCATTCCTATCAGGACTGAACTTTGGCTGAAAGGGCACCTGCAGTGTCACTATTAGTCTCAGCAACCTTGAAACTATGGAATAGACACTAATACCTGTTGTTTTTTTTTTTGACATGTTACACCTCCTCTCCCCTTTTACCATAACCCCTCATATTGGGGCTGAACTTGGACTTGAAGGTTATCAGGAATGTCACCATTCATCTTAGTGACCTTGAAAACTATGGCTTAGACACTAATATCTGTCATTTTCAGTTATTTTTACACGTCACCCCCTTCCCACCCTCTCACCCCATCCTATCAGGGCGGAACTTGAACTGATAAGGGCACCAGGAGTGTCACCCATTTATCTCTGTGACCTCAGAAACGATGGCTTAGACATTAATACCTGTTGTTTTCAGTTATTTGTTTTTAAATGCCTTCCCCTTCCCACCACCCCAACACCATTTGGTGCTAGTGATGTCTTGCCCCCACAGTATTTATTTTTTTCCAAGATAGTAAGTCATATGTTTCCCAAGTTTGGCTCAAATTGCTCAATGTCTTTCAGAGTTATGTTGGAACATACACACACATCCAGTGATATATATATATATATATATATAATATATATATTATATATATATATATAATATAGATATATATACATACATAAAAGGTGTGTGCTTGTTGTTTTGTGTGTGTGTGTGTGTGTGTGTGTGTGTAATTCCAGCTAGTCAATGGCCATTACATTAAGATGGTCTTTCTGGCATTTTATACCTGTTGTGAGATATTGTCTATTGATGGCAAAGCTACTAGAAAACGTAGTTAACTTAGATATTCCCTAATGCAGTCTCTAATGAATACTCAAGAAGATGTGGTACTTTGGCTCCGATATAATGATAATTCTTGAAAAATTGGCTTGCAGTCTAGACAAAAGGAGGTGATGATTTCTTATCACACTTGCAGCACAAAATTGCTTTGGAAAAGCATTTTAATAATAATGGGTTGATATAATAAAGGAGACTGTGTAACTGTTGCCAAGCACATAGATTCATTGTGTGTGGCAGGTGATGGAAAATGTCCTGTAAATAGTTTAGATATTTTGAAATACAAATTGACTTTATTCTCTCATTACAGATCCTGGTCAAATCTGTTCCAGAAGTGTTCGACCCTTTTCAGGCTAACAGCATTGGACCTTCCTTGGTCAGCTCTTCCATGAGGAAGCTGTGCCCAGGAAACCTGACCTACAGCACTTACTCTCGAAGCCTATCCAATGCTTCCAATGACGACGAGGTGTCTGCTTACCTGGAAGACACTTCGCCATACTTTCAAACCCCCGAAACATGCGCAATAATAGACTATTTTTCCTGAGAAAAATGTTTTATCCCATTGACTTCCATTATACTCAGGAGAAAGATTCCTCTTATTCACAAAAGGTCATGGTTACGGAGAAAAATTCTTGAGGATTTCAAAGGCATATAGCTTGCATCTCTATAGTTTCTCTGACCTGGGTGAAGGAAGCGATGTCAGGTGGAGATTCCATTTTGGAGGAGGGGCCATGAGGAAAAAACTGTCCCAGTGTCTATCATTACATAGAAAAAACTGATAGACGCCTTTGAAAAAAATCCCTGGTTAACGTGTATGCATTTGGATGCATAAATTAGCTGTTAATTCTCACAAAAACTTGACTTGGAGATCTAGAAAGTAAACATGCGAATATTCTTAGTTGTTATATTAATTGATCCTTTAATGGCAGCAATTTGTTAAATACCATACTAATCTAATGACCGAAAGAGACCATCAATACTGATATATATTTATAATGAAGTTGTACCTCTGTTATATTTATAATCCACCATAATTCACAAGTTGCCTGAGATGTATATATTAATTCAGCATGGCCTTTGAATAATCACTGTTGCCAGTTTTTTGTTGGCTTCGAATAATTCAGAGTTTACCAAAGTTGCTCACCTTGTTTCAATAACAAGTTGTTTTCTAAGAGTTCCTTTAAAGTAAGGGTTGATGCGACTTTTCCTTAGTGACATTCACTTCATGGTGTGGCATCTCTGACTATGCGAATTAAGGTAGAAGACTCTTAAGCCTTGGCAGACTACTCCTCTAGGAACAGGTGTCGCCAGCTCTTCGTACCTGTCATCCAATGCTCTTGTCCTTTCTCATT
Source organism: Macrobrachium nipponense (assembly GCF_015104395.2). Classification (NCBI taxonomy): domain Eukaryota; kingdom Metazoa; phylum Arthropoda; class Malacostraca; order Decapoda; family Palaemonidae; genus Macrobrachium; species Macrobrachium nipponense. The sequence goes on from NC_061104.1 coordinate 37,872,357, forward strand.
GCAGCTGCCTTCTTTACTTGTTCTAATAATGTCTTTTGTACCTCTCCTTACCCTCTTGCTGTCCATACTTTTCCCAGATCTTTTTTTGGCTTTTGCGCCTGCTTTACTTCATCATTCCACCACCAGGTTTCCTTATCGTCGGGAGGTTTCTTTCCAGATGTCTTTCCCACAACACCTCCCCACTTCCTTGTCACCAACACTGTTGTGATTCCACCATTCTCGCCCTCTCTCGAGCAATAAAACTTCCCTCAACACTCTCTACTTAAATTCCTGCCTTGCTTCCTTATCTTGTGTCAGCTTCCACCGCTTGATTTTTAGGTGGGACACGTGCAGGCCTGCCTTTTTACTGAGTTCTTTATTTCTAAGTCCATTATCACCACCACCTCCATTATCACCAACACCCTCCCAGCTAACACCGAACCTATTTGCAATGTTTCACTCAGGGTGTAAGTAGGTTGGTGGATATTTGACATTCACTGAACGTTACTGCAACGTTGCAGCCATACTCATACTTTTCTTAGTATGCTGATTACATACAGTAAATTGTACTAAAATTTGCAGAATCACCAAAGCCAATGCAAAATGGAGGAAAACTGAAACAAGAAATCCTAGCCAATGAGAATATACAGCGCTGAGCTACCAAGCTGGCCACCAGGAGCAATTACCCATACGAGGAGCAACTTAAAAGGCTGATTTTTAACACTCACTTGATTGATGCGAAAAGCCTTCATTGAGAATGATGGGAACACACTTCATAATTGGTGGACTGGAAAAATGAATTGGCTTTCATCTAATCAAGATGTTACTCAACCACTCGAAGCTGAGGTTTTCTATGATTGAGTGCCTGTGTGTACATAAGTGCATAAATGTAGCTAAGTGCCTAGTTGCAGATTCTGCTGAAGGTGGGGAAGTGAAAATAGGGAAGAATTTATAAAGATTTTTGGCATTACAGAGAAAAAAACTTAAACAAACACAAACAGAGGAGGAATAACACGACCAAGGCTAACCCTGCTTATACTACTACTAAGTTCAAACTTGAAACTTCAAATTCAAAATTGTCTCTGCTCAACAATTCAAGGTACGACGACGCGATAATGGAAAGGAATGTAGCTCCCATTGTTTTCATTAGAAATACCACATCTCTTCCTGTAAGGCCGGGTATTCGCTCAGCCCAGGTTCACCTGTCAAGTCAAAACAGGTCATTTCTCGCCTACCCTTCGTCAACACTTATATGGCGGGCAAATGGATGATGAGTTGGAGCCACATAGACTAGCTGCTGTGGCAATTCACTTAAAAATAGGAATGAAGTAAACAGGCGTTATAGAGTATGGTTTAAATGTTGCTTAATAAAGAGCAATGTCTTTTCTCATACATATTAATGAATAAGGTAATTAGACCTAAGGGGTTAACAAAGGAAACAGCCCTGGCCTAGGGCCTATTCCAAATGGAATTACCACATGAATAGTTTTTATTTAGTATGTGATTTGTACTCACAACGGTCAACAAATAACGCTGCAGGGTCTAACAATGAAATTAATTAGGCTATACATAGTTTATTCATATTCTGGCCCGAGTTGCAGAGATCCTTCCCTGACGAAATCCAGCGGTGATCACGTCAGTCGGTCGAAAGAACTTGAGGTAATTCCATCAGTTCTGGTAGATGGACTGACTCCGCCCACAAATTATCATCCACAGGTACGTTTAAAGTCAGTTTCGATCAACTGACAGGTAAACCTGTGTGTGAATACCAGGCCACAAAGGTATGATATCTGTAAAGTTCAATAATCCTGTACATTATCCAGTTGACGTTTATGTACAATGCAATACTACAGTTAAAACTGACAATGTATGTATGCTACATAATCCATGTAGATTTCTATGTAAAATTTATACATCATCCTCAAAAAGGATACAAAATTTTCACAAAAGTCAGAACTGTTTTAGAGGGCCCAGTTACAAGTTATTGCGAAATTAAGAGCTTTGGTTAAAAGATAATATATATATATATATATATATATATATATATATATATAATATATATATATATATATATATATATATATATATATATATATATATATATAATGTATCGCTCCCAGTAGTATATTGAAATTTTTGGTTGTTAAATTTTACCGGTTATCTTTGCACACACACACACACACACCACACACACACACACACACACACACACACACACACACATATATATATATATATATATATATATATATATATTTCAGGTAAAATATCAAGGAGATAATCTGTTTGCAGTAAACCTATCGGATATGCAGCAGACCTGTCAGTCAGATAATGATTTTTTAATATAGACTATGTTTGAAAATAAATGAACTGAAATCCCATGTGTTTTTTTGGATCCAGTTGATAATCTTGCGTGCTGACATGAAGTTGCACTTTTGCAGCGTTGAATGGACGTTATGACTGCAATGTTGTGTAACGCTCCTGTGACCATACAAATCGACGTTGCTGCAACTTATCAGACCAAACGTTACTGCAACTTAATGCAACATCCCGGCGGCCATGTCCATTTGTTTAGCTGGGGTATATAATTAAGTGACTTTCAACCAAATGTCTGAAGACTCAGTTATGGCCGTAGAGATTTATTTGCATGACCATTTTTCATTCCTTTCAGTTTATAGAACAGATTCCATCACACCATTCGTTTAGTATCTAGTTCATTATATCTCGGTGTAACGTTTACCTCTCGGAATTTATTTATAGGAAGTAATTCCTGTCTTCAGGTCACTGTGTAGTATGAGATGTGATAGCAATGATTTTTATAATCAATAATCAAGATGCATGACTTTCCCACTCAAAAACAACAGGAAATTAATAGAAAGGATTAATGATCACGCCATTTGTATTTCTCAGATGAACCATAGGGTATAATTTAACAGTAATGTCAAAGGATTTTCCGATTTATTGAGAATATTATCCATGACATATGTCGAAAGAAACGGGTAACAGACATCCCAAACTTCTCGCGGAACCTCTCACTGCTTTATTGAGAAAGGGTGATTTATGCATTGAAATGGATTAGAAATCTAGTGCTTATTTTCTCACTAACAGGCTAGAGTTACGCGTGGTTGACGTATAAACAAAAATATTTATTATGCTTTAGCATACGCTACAGTTTTTAAAACGTTTTGTATAGTTGCTACGCTGACCCGTTTTCTTTGATTTTCTTCGTTAAATGCGACTGCTGTCATATTCAGCTTATCTATTTAAGGTTATTGAACCATTGTCAATTTTATTTTTTAAAGTAGTAGCTACACACACACACATTTGTGTGTATGAATATATTAAAAAGTATTAGAAAATCCAGTTCATATTGTCGGTAACTGTAGGAATGAGATAATGAGTTTTTTTTCGTTTTTTTCTTCTCTTTTTACTTGCTACTACTCTGCTGAAACGCACGTAAAACGATCTTATGAAAAGTACATTCTAAGATTAGCATTTCAGAACATTACAAATGAATGTCAGATCAAGTTAACGCAAAAAATTACTTTACTGCATAAGGATATTAAAACACACACACACACACACACACACACACACACACACACACACACACACACACATATATATATATATATATAATATATAGATATATATATATATATCCCAGTCCTATTTCTCTTACTATCTCATTTTTACCTCTCATTCCCGTATTTCTAAGACTGATTTATTCCTGGAACACGTCCTGATACTGTTTCTGTTATAGCTTGGAAG
>NC_061104.1:37876606-37886606 GCF_015104395.2 Macrobrachium nipponense
ATCTTCCAGAAACTCTGTTTGTGTATTGTTCCTATTGGTGTATACCTTTATATTATATATATATATATATATATATATATATATATATATATATATATATATATATATATATATATATATATATATATAGAATATGAGATATAGAGATATAGAGATATAGAGATATAGATTATAAGATATAGAGATATAGAGATATAGAGATAGAGTAGATATAGATATAGAGATATAGAGATATAGAGATATAGAAGGATATAAGAATCTATAACGATAAAACTATAATTATAACTATTAACTATAAACTAGAACTAGAACTTATAATACTATAAACTATAACTAAACTAAAACTATAACTATAACTATAACGATAACTAAATTAACTATAACTATAACTAAACTATAACTATAACTATAACTATAACTATAACTATAACTATACTATAAAACTTATATCTATAATTATATATCTATATATATATATATATATATATATATATATATAATATCTATATATATATATATATCTATATATACATATATATCTATATATATAAAGAGATATAATATATATATATATATTATATATATATATATATATCTATATATATCATATATGTATATATATTGAGAAATTGAGAGTACAGGAAAGGTTGTATAAGTGACAGATAGGAATTATAAGGAGATTAGTACCTAGAATCCAACACACCGGGAGAATGAGTAACCTTTCCTAGCAAGCACAAACATGGGTACAATTTAAGAACAAAAAGATTAAGCGTGTGCGTTTATATATAAAAGTCCCCGATGTGTTTATAGCCAGCAATAAAATGTATCTTAAAATTGAATAAATTTCCTTCTAACAAATACCGTTATCACCAAATATCACAATTTACTCATAAAATTTCCTATAGTTAAAGGGGCAAATTAATATACTAGGCAAAAACTTTTTATAGTTCAATAAATTAATGTTAAGACGAACTATCAAAACTCCAATTTATTAAAACTATTTTTAAAATATTTTTTTAAACTATTCAATGCTCAAAAATTCACAATGTAAATAAAATATTAAAAAAAACAGTACGTAATTCCTATGCCATGCTCTCAAATCTTCTAAAAACTATGTAATAATAATGTACGAACATCATTCTAACTCACTCGCGAGCTGACCTATTCAACTTATGTAAAATAAACACCTAATATGATCCTATTTTAGATGAAAAGTACCAGGTGCACTATGCAAACACCTGATTTCATTTGAGATTAAAGCACCTGATTTAGTCCGTACTGATTTCACTTGAGATTAAAGCACCAAGTGTAAATTTTAATTGTATGAGCATTAATATAAATTTAAACACCTGAATCGCTGTCAGTAAAGTGGCATCAACATTATACCTTTCAATAACCAAGCTAAATAGGGTTCGTTTAAATTCTGAAGGAAAGTCATCAACCATTCTTAGTCTTGACCTCAAGTAAAATGTATCCTTTAGAACAAGGTCACCATAAATGTTCAAAATTTCTAGTAGAGCATATCCTAGTTCTAACTTTAGATATTTACATTCTACTTGAACAAGATGTATAGGGGGAAATTTCGATACTAACCCAGGCTGAAAATTCATCCTCCTTAATCCAGGCCTTAAATTCTTGAGGTGCACAACTCATCATAGAAACATCTTAAATTCTTGAGGTGCACAACTCATCATGGAAACGTCATAAATTCTTGTGGTGCACAACAACAAATTACGACACCACTAATGAAATTCTTGAAGTGCACAACTCCATCATGGATCCACACTTTAATTTTCTTGAGATGCACAGCAAATCTTAATGGACTCACGTCTTAAAATCTTGAAGTGCACAGCAACTCATTGCGATAAGACTCCGATTAAATTTGACCCATTACAAGACCTGGAAGCGAACTCGGGTTAATAATCCAACTTTGAATTGCACTGCTAAATTTATTACTTTAATTTGGAAAATGTCTGGACTGTCATACTCTTAATAATTTCAAAATTCAATGATTACCTCTTAAATCAAGATAATTAAAAGGTTACCTGGAGTAGGCCTAATTACTATCCAAATACTTAGTTAAATTAAAGTTAATAGTTTCAATGATAAGTTAAAAGCTTAAATCTCCATAAACAAGTTGGGCTCTTAACCTCTTGACCAGTGAACACAGTAAACTGAATTTTAACTAAATGATTAACAAAGGAAAACTAATCCAAGAATAAATCCTTCCGTTAGCCCGTAATTTCTACAATATCTCCTCTCGAGAATATGAAAATTCTAATCTGAAGGGGAATAGTAATGAAAAATAGCTCAAAACTAATAGAATTATATATAGTATCAAGATAAAGGCAATAATCCTACGTTGTCAACATTAACTCAAGCTTCATTAAAGTGTACAATGCAAATCTTGATCTTTCAACATGCGGCTTTTTGTAATGCAAATCCTGGCATTTCAGATTCCTATTTCCTCTTCTCCTCTGATGTCATACTCCAAACTCCTTGGCTGCCAAACATCGTCTTCACTGACAAACTTCATTGTTCGAAAAACAGATCTTTAGTGATGTTTACAGCAAGGTTCCTGTATACTGCGACATTCACAATTAGGCACTGGACGCGAAGCACTCGCCTGAAAAGAGCTAAGTTTAGTATCCGTGTACTAGAAAGTTATTCAAACTAATCAGATCTAATGCTGAAAAACTCCCGAACCTATTTTGATCAAAAGTTAAAACGGGAAATTACATTACCAGTATTCCAATAAACTCTAGTGACATAATTATTTTCCTCCCTCACGTACCCTTTCGGGTATTTGTAATGTCAGTAATGTACACCCATCACTTTTCATAACTGGGAAAACAAAACCAAGTCGGGAAAACTGTACAGAGGGGAAATAAGTACTTAACTCTCCTGACATAACCAATAGCATTGTAAACAAATTCCATAAAAAGATTTTTTCTGTATATATAATCACCTTTGGATATGCAGTGAATTTTCAAGGTTATGGTACCGAGCTGTAAAAACAAAATACATGATTATTACATCAGCTGTTACCAAGTCACCACCTAACATTCCCTTGAGTGCCATGGGGAGCGTGTACCCCCTGACAGACCCTTGGAGTACCCCAGGTTGAAAACCCGTTCTAAATGTTACTGTACGGTAAGATTACACTTAATTATCTAAAGCTCCTTCCTTGAATATTGCGATGCACTGTAGTTAAATATATGATGCAATATCTAATTGTAAGCAACCTTAAGCAACTATTAAAACTGCATCAAAGAGGAATTTTTCGCAGTCAGTGACTATCCTGATTGCCTCAGTCTTTTAACCCGAGAGCCAATGGACAACCTATGTGCTCACACATTCCGAAGCAGAAACAGTTTAAAAGTTAGGGCTCTCAAGTAGAATATACAATGATGTCCAAATCAAAGAACTAAAAATTACAACGCAGGTCCACCAAATAGAGAAGCAAAGCGTGACAATGGTTACCTAACTAAACTTCAAAACCAGACTCAAAATTATTGGCAGTATACCTACCAGTTACTGCACGTGTTTCTAATCATTCCTGAGAACTACACCAGTCGTAAATGCAGAGATTCCAACTTAAATACTAATGTAAGTTTTATTCATATGCTAAAGTTACTCCTAATACAATTGCCTTAAAGTATTCCTTTACCCGTCCCCTTATGTTTCACGAAAATAGTCTGGTAAAACCGCAATGAAGCCTGTTTGTCTTGTAAAGACGGACATGAATGGTCGAGCTATTGGATGCTACTGCTCATATTTTATCATCACTACTGTAGACAATAGTTTAATGATATACGAATAATAGTTGACATTACAAGTGAAATGAGTTGTTAAACAAATAGAAAAATGGTACAGTAACAGTAATAAAAATAGCAATGGTAAAAATCATATTCAGTTCTGTTTAATCATAATTGTCAACCTTTCTTTCCATTCAGGTGTGGCTGCTGCTTCAGGCATTTGCTGGAATTCAGCTTTTGTTTATGGTAGGTCATTATTTGGTGTCAATTTCAGAACAATCATTTAAATGGAAATACGTTTTAGAGTTAAACAATCCGTCAATTTATAAAGTAATGAGATTATAAACCGTTAATTTCAAGACCCATCTATTCATAAAGACAATTGGGATAGCCATTGACAGGTTATGAGACGGAAAACTTTGGTGAAAAATAACAGAACCAGACGTATTTAATTATATAATTAAGTCTTCTTTATTAAAATCAGCTGGATTAGTCATTAATTTATAGCAAATATCTGAAAACTATGTCGTACTACACATTTGTTCAGTGTTTTTATTCACAATTATCATTTCTTATTAGCCTTTGTTTTCGGACTCGAGTGATACAGTGCGATTATCATTTCTTATTAGCCTTTGTTTTCGGACTCGAGTGATACAGTGCGATTATCATTTCTTATTAGCCTTTGTTTTCGGACTCGAGTGATACAGTGCGATTGAAGCTATATCTATTGTTTATTTTTTTATCTATTTTCTTTTTTTTGGGGGGGGGGCAATTTCCATTCTCATAACATTCCTTAAATTGAAAAAAGAAACCCACAAGATTACAGAGTATAACTTATTCACTTGTGAGTATTTATATAGTATTTTACTTAAAACTTGATTACTTTCAGGCCCTATCTGGAGCCCTTTCTTAAGAAATGTGACGGCTGTCAGACTGGGTTCAGACCGATGGTGACCACTCACTTACCACAAGGATTAATCCCAGTGACCATCCGATCAGATCAGATCAGGAGATCAGAACGACAGCAAGAGTTGATTAACAATTCTCTTTCAAGAGAGTGGAAGCCAGGCCAGCCATCACATTAATGTCAGCTCAACAAGAAGTTCCAGAAGACTAATTGGCCATGATCCAGTCTGATCACTAACATCTCTTGAAAAAGGGCCACAGTTAGGGCCTGATAGTACTAGAGTTTAAAATACGATGTCAATACTTACAAGTAAACAACTTATGCTCAGTAATTTTGTGGGTTTCTTTTTCCATCTTCAGAAGAAAACAGGAGGAGGTTCTTGTTTGGTTCATTCCTTACATTTACGGTCAAGTTAAGTGAAATCACTATGGAAATAAATATTTTTATTTCTATTTATGCAATATTAAAATGTAAAAAAGAAAAGTAAAACAAGATCGCATTCGAATCATTAATGTTTTGTCCATCCACCATTTTGCTATCTGTATTGCATCGACGAGACGTGGTAATTAATACATAGCTTGTAGGTTGCGGCGGAACAATAATACCAATGAAATACAGAAAATAAACCAAACCATAGTTTAATCTCTCGTTCATCATATCTGAGTACTGAATTTATCGGTGTGCATCCATATCTACCTCTGATATAAAGACCAACAACGTAGTTAAGGGGTGTTCTTACTCGGATGACTCTTAGAAATTTCCATCTACAGTAGGCTACTCTGGCGAGACTTGGCTCGGATAAAAAAAAACTGCTACATCGGATATATTGGTTCCTTTATATATCTGGTTGTCTGTTAATTTTCCCCAAAGCCTTCTGTCCCATAACCTGTCAGTGGTTATCACAATTGCCTTATGAAATTATATTTATAGGTCTTGAAATTTGCAGTTTATAATCTCATTACTTTATAAATTGATGGATTATGTAAATCTAGAATGTATTTCCATTCAAATGACACTGAAATTGACACCAAATAATCTACCATAAACAAAAGCTGGATTCCAGCAAATGCCTGAAGCAGCAGCCACACCTGAATGGGAGGAGGTTGGCTATTATGATTAATCAGGACTGAATATGATTTCACCAATTCTATTTTTATTACTCTGTTACTATACTATTTTTCTATTTTTTTAACAACTCATTTCACTTGTAATGTGTACTATTATTCGTATATCATTAACATTTTCTACAGTAGTGATTAGAAAATATGAGCATTGGCATCCAATAGCTCGACCATTCACGTCCGTCGTTGAAAGGCAAATTGGCTTTCATTCTCAGAACCGAGGTGTTACCATACCATTTCCGTGAAACAATGGATAAAGGAATATGGATAACTACTTACTGGACATCAGCATTGAAGTCTCTAGAAATATGGACAACTACTTCGTAGAGAGCAGCATCGAAGTGTCCAGGAATATGAATAACGACTTAATTAAGATTAGCATCAAAGTCCCCAGGAATATGAATAACTACTTAAGAGTAGCATTGAAGTCTCCAGGAATAGGGATAATTACTGGAGAGTAGCATTGAAGTCTCCAGGGATATGGATAACTACTTACTGGAGATCAACATTGAGGTCTCCAGGAATAGGGATAATTACTTACTGGCGATCAGCATTGAAGTCTTCAGGAATATGGATAGCTACTTACTAGAGATCAGCATTGAAGTCTCCAGGAATATGGATAACTACTTACTGGAGAGTAACACTAAAGTCTCCATAAATATGGAGACTTCAATGCTGATCTCCAGCAAGTAGTTATCCTTATAAATGGAGACTTCAACTCTGCTGAACAGTGCTTAGGCTCTATTAAAACATCAAAATGAGTCAATTGATGTATGTCCAGCTTAAGATGAAGGCCTCGGCTGAGGTCAGAAGAATCTGGCTTCTTAATTCTCGAGACCAGTGATATGCATTATGTATAAAGTGGCCTTGGCCTAAATTTTTAAGAGCAGAAGACAGAGACCCAGTCAGTGTTAGTCATTGCATTCCAATGTCAGACATAGGCCTAAGCTATGGTTAGATGAACCCAGCCTCGTGGTCTCTAGGCCACCTTCAGTACAGTGTGTATGAAATCATCATTCACTAAACATATGTAGGTATGGTTGGCGTTTACCTGCTTAAGGTGTTCATGATTGACAGGAAAAGCACCAAAATAAGGAACAAAAACTTTGTGTATCTTGTTGCTTTAATTTAAAAAACGCTTTCATCTCAGGATTATATCCTCAGCTGTCAGGAAGCTTGATCTGCATCTTATAAACATTTAGTAGGTTGTAACAGATTTCTTTGCTTCAAAAAGAAAAGTAAGCTTGGCGAAATGCCAGTCGAATCAAATTTACTCAAAATTAAATGACAGGTTAATCATTTGTAGGAGCCTTTTGGCTACTACATTAAGGGCAACACTAAATTCTGTTAGACCTAAGTACTGCTTTCTAATCATAAGAAAGAGATAGGTGCTATGAATTACCTACTGTGACCAAACCAATCCCCCTCCCAAAAAAATCAAGAAGCAAGAAAGATATTAAAATATGAAGGGTTGACCCTGCAGTTCCAGAGATTTGTAAATGATGGGAAAGAATGATCATGCGACCGTTGAAATATTAGGATTACCTATTTCCCCACACCACATGTGAGGAGTGACCTGGGAGGTTGCAAGGCTACCTAAGGATGAAGGGAGGGCAGGACTGGAGAATAGGTAAGGGAGGGGGGGTGTGTGGTTGAGAAAATGTAATGAGGAGTGTGTGAGTTGTTGGTTAAATGGACTGTCATCTAATTTTATCCTAATGAGAAGAAAAGCAAAAACTGACATTTATGCTATAATCAGGGAAGGGTCAGGATAATACAAAACAGCAATTACTGGACTGAAGAACAGCGCATGTTAAACATGAAAAACAATGAATAGCAAATATAGTGGATGTAGCCAAAAGAAGTTTGCTCATTTTCACACAAACTAATCTAATTCAGTTTCAATTAATTTATTAAAAATCTTAAAAAATGAACAGACAAGGACGCAAAAATAGCAAAAATGGAACTTGGAGCCATTGAATTGACAAATCCATGATATCATGAATAATTGACAAATTCGAGATTGAAGTGATGACAAGAAAGGCAGTCATGAATCCCACGAGACGAAAGGCCAAGAAGAAAACTCATTTCGATTACAACTATTTCCTTTCATATCCACTCTTGGGTTGATATAGAAGGACCATCAGGGTAGTTAAGGAGTGTTGTTACTGGGATGACTAGTTCAGTACCGCCCAGAGAGATTTCCATCTAGGCTACTCTGGTGAGAAGTGGCTCACATAAAAAACAAATGAGTGACACACTGGATACATTAGTTTTTATACATCTGGTGGTCTATAGCTTTTCTCCAAAGCCTTCCATATCTTAACCTGTTAATGGCTATCACAATTGCCTTTATGGAATTATATTTAGGTAGAGTTCTTGAAATTTGCAGTTTATAATCTCATTACTTTATAAATTGATGGATTATGTAAATCCAAATCGTATTACCATACAAATGATTATATTCTGAAATTGACACCAAGTTGGATTCCAGCAAATGCCTGAAGCAGCAGCCACACCTGAATGGAACGAAGGTTGACGATTATGATTAATCAAGACTGAATATGATTTTCACCATTGCTATTTTATTACTCTTTACGATACTATTTTTCTATTTCTTTAAAAACAGCTCATTTCACTTGTAATGTGAACTATTATTCGTATATCATTAACGTATTGTCTACAGCAGTGATTAGAAAATATGAGCATTGGCATCCAATAGCATGACCATTCACGTCCCTTATTACAAGACAAACAGGCGGTGTTACCTGACTATTTCCGTGAAACATAGGGAGTTGAGTCAAGGAATACTTGAGGTAACTGTACCAATGACACCAGTCGTAAATGCACACTAAAATCATTCCTAGTATCATCAACTACGCCAGTCTTATATTTACGAGGTCCTAAATTTAATCCTCAAGTCTAATTCACGTGCTAAAATCATTCTTGGTTTCGACTACCAGTCTCTCAAATACACGAGAGCTTAACTTTTATCCTCAGGTCTAATAAATGTGCTAAAACAATTCCTGGTATCAAAACAACTCTAGAATACAGAAAATGTAACTTCAATCCTCAGTAATAATTCATGTGCTGACATAATTCCTAGTTTCGACTACACCAGTCGTGAATGAACAGGATTCTCACCTTTGTTCTCAAGGATAATTTATTTGCTTAAATCACTCCCACTACCAACTAAATCAGTTATAAATGCACAAAATTTCAACTTTAATCCTCAAGTTTAATTCATGCACTAAAATCATTCCTAGTGTCTCTACACTAGTCTTAACTGCCTTAGAGTAACTGTAATCCTCAGGTTAATTCATGTGATAAAACTTTACTAGTATGAACTTCACCAGCCTTGGTTGAACGAGGTCTAACTTTAGCCAAGTCTAAGTCATGTGCCAAACTCATCCTCAATATCGGTGCTAGTTTTAAATGCACTAGATTCTAACTTTAATCTTCAAGCCTAATTAATGGGCTAAATTTATTCTTGGTATAAAAAAAAAATCTTAAATGCAGAGATTCTAACAACCCTCAAGTCTCATCTATGTGCTAAAGTCATTCCCAAGTGTCACAACACTGGCTTTAGCTTTAATGCACAAGATTCTAACTCCAGTTCTTAAGTCTAATTCATGCGCTAAAATCATAATTAGTTTAGAATACCATTTAACTTTAATCCTCAAGGCTAATTCATGTGCTAAAATAATTTCTAGGGTATTTCTACAGAAGCAATCCGCGGTGGCCTAGACTATGGAAATTAAAGTTTTCCTATGTTATTTTACTTACTGAACAAGAATCTAAAGTAATATTTATTCGGATGACTGTAATTAACCTCCAGGGGCCAGTACTAAACACTGAGAAATACATTGGACACCCCAATCCCTAGTGGATGTCGTATCCGCGGTTACGTTCCTTGCAGTTCGTAGGGAACTATTCTTTAGAATTACCCTGCAAGAAACGTAACTATAAATACGACATCCACTAGGGAGTGGGGTGTCCAATGTATTTCGCCATGTTTAGTACTGGCCCCTGGGGGGTTAATTACAGTCGTCCAAATAAATATTACTTAAAAATCTTGTTCAGTAGGTAAAACTGCATAGAATAACCGCACCTGCCATAGTCTGGGCCGCCGCGGATAGGTACCCTAGATCTACCATTTCTAGTATCAAGTTTTGAACGCACGAATTTCTAACTTCAATCCTGGAGTCTAATGC
>NC_061104.1:37896606-37919106 GCF_015104395.2 Macrobrachium nipponense
AGGAAGGACGCGTTTTGTGAGAGGGTCAGTTCTCTTATGATTTCATTCGAATAACTGGTGTTTTTTGTCTGTGCTTTGCAACTGTGTCTCTCTGTCACTGGAGCTTTAGAGATGCAGACGATTACACAGCCATACATTAGCAGGAGATTCAAGTTGAAAAGTTAATCGCCAGTTTACATCATAGATTTCAGGGAGTCAGAGGACCATTGGCAACTGCCGAGAAGTGAACAGACTGATAAAAGGATTCGTGATCTCCCGTATATAAGATCAAGAGCAATTTGGAATATGATAAAAATGCAAAGAAATACTTCGATCGAAATTTCACTTATTTGCTTAAATATTCAAGTTAAAAATTGTCATGTAATTTAATCGTCGATTAATAAACACCAAGAGAATTTTTCTCTTTAAAACAGAACGGAAGTACTTTATCAAGAATTATAGCTATTTGTCTACAAAAGTTTTTTGTCGTTAAATTCTTCAAATAACATTACAAGTTATCAGTTTTGGTGGCATTCTATTATAATGTATATGGGATCACCTGATTAAAATAGGATATGAAAATTAAAACCACATAATTGATCAATCAAACGTTGCCCGCTTGGAGGTGAGTGAGTACGAGGGACTAGAATAGATGGTACACAAAACAAAGCACGGATGAGCAGCGCCAGTGACACGAACAAGGAAAAGCTGACAGAAATGTCTGTAGCTTCTCTCGGCCGCCATGGTGTCGAACCAGTTCCCAGGCGGCAGCGAATTTCTGGTAAGGATTTCCTGGTGATTGTCTTTGCTCACATCACAGCCAAACAGACGGGATCACTTCTACGTAGGAGATGAAAGCACTGGTGCCACTAGGTCTTGCCATGGCTAAGAAAGTTATGTAAGTCTTTGCTGACTTTTGACCTGATATCCTACTTCTGGAACCCGACTGCCCCTTCAGTGGGTCTCTGCATCTTCAGTGGCCTCTTTCTACATAGGGTCAGGAAAGTCCTTAAGTTAGAATAGCGGTTAAGTTTCTCTTTTTCCTTTATGGCTGTTCTTTCTCATCTACTTCCGAGATGTAGTTACAACCTCTGGGGCGTAGCCCCGAATTCCTCCGAGAGTGTGGGGGGTGGAAGGGAGAGGTGGGGTGGGGCTGGGGGATCAAAAAGTCTTGCCTAATGGTCATATTCTAATGATCTTTTTTAAACTAATGTAATTAATGTAATGAATACAGAAATATAAGAAACAATAAACAACATATATAATGAAACGGCACAATAAATGCCATTGAGTATTACTAAGGTTTCAAAATTTACTGTACTTTGCACCTCGAATTTTCCAAGAGCAAAAAAAATAAATAAAAAAATAAAACAAAAGGTCATAAGTGTTGTGGAATCTGTCACACAACACGGATGTGGATCAAAGTCCTTCAAGTCCACTCCTGCCATGACCCGAAGGGAAACACAGCAGGGAGGAAGAGCTTTTGTTAAGGGTTCCAAGGTGCATCATCACAGATCTCTACTGCTAGTTTTATCTCCGGTTACACCCTTCAAACCTGTTACTGACAATTTCCATTTCAGCACTGAATGACCTCATAGGTCGCAGTGCTTGGCCTTTGGCCTAAATTCTATATTTGACTGAACGCAACCGTGGCTGGTGTTTTGTGCTGAATTTACTGACCTTTCCAGGAACATACCTTAGTAAAATAGAAATCAGCATTCCATTCAGCCTCTTCTTGGGATCTGGATTTGATATAGCTCCTGAAATATCAAATGACTGACATGCTTCAATAGTGAGATCCAAATTGGATCTAGATTTCAGACTGGCGGTATTTCCAGTGGTGGAATCAGGAATATACTGATTGACGGATTTGCCCCTCTCAGTGACGCAGTGATTGGAAGTGCCTACAGACCTTGGATTTCACAACAGCTGGAACATAAGGAACTCAGGAGTAGACCAGCAATGTTGATCTGTGGAATTAAAATTAAATCCGTCTCAAAGTTTTGCATTACAGTCTCCACAAATAACAGATGCTGCTTTTGAATCCTGAGTCTGAGCCATATTAATCCTTTCCATTGATATTTGGATTGCAGTAAACAGCAAATACATATACATTGTAGAACTTGCTGAAAATATTAAAGAATTTCATGGCAACTTAAGTTTTTCTGATGGTATATATGTCGTTTGGACTTACTGTATAAGTTTTTTGGACTATATGTAGGTCTGGACTTACTGTATAGGTTTTCTGACTATATATATCTGGACTTACTGTATACAGCCATACCTTGCACATGTGGATTGTTACAATGATAAATAAAATCTGGGCCATCAAACCAAGGTATTAAAAACTCAATCTGTGACTGTTTACTACTTAAAAGACTCGGATATAAACATCTAATCACATCAACTCTGGAGATCAAGAAAATTTTACCCTTAAGCCCCGAATATTTGAGGGAAGTACTCTGCAATTTTTCTTACAGTAATGAGTAGTAGGCCCTGGGTTCAGCTTAATGTCTCCCAAGAGAATTGAAATTAATAACATAAAAATAGTAGCAAAACTAATAAATAGAATAAAAAAACAGCAAAATAAGAAAAATAAACAAATCAATAAACAGTGAACAACAACATTATTTACAGTTTACAAAAATTACACTGAAACTATAAATAAACCTAACAATATGTCTCTCACAAAATAACGTAAGCACTTCTTTTAAGGTATATACGAAACTTGTCAGGTTTTCCACAACTGGTGGAGGAAGGTCATGATGGATTTAGAAATTAAGGAAAAGATTAGGTAAAGAAGAGGGTGCTGTCCTGATAATCCACCAAGCAACCTTCGCTTTCTCATCATCCTGTCCTACACACTTTAAAAAAAGGAGAGTGAACATAAAGAGGAACAGTGGCTTATTGTACACTCAAGTAAGGAAACTCAAGCCCAAGACCATGAAAGGCAATGTTACAATGGGTTTGGCACAGTCCAAGGTTGGAGAACAGTGTACATATTCAGAGTATTCTTCTCATATAAGGGTTGCCTACCAAGGATAAAGGGTCCCTTCCACCTGCTGGTTTGATTTTGGAGTGTCCTCTTAGAAATGTTGTCTGCCAAGGCTAAACAGGGACGTCACACACGGAAGTGAATGTTGTTTAAAGAAAAGCTACAATGATAACTGTAAAACGTTCATAATACGTCAACAACAAAATAATGTTGTTTGGGTTGCCCTGAAGATGTAGATTTCTATAAAAAATTGTATGTTTTAGCAAAGTTCGCTAATTTCGAAGTCCGTGAAATGTGCAAATATCAACCCAAGAAAATGAAACAGATCAGGATTCAAACTCACTTGGGTTAGAGGATGCCCTTTGACAAGGCTCATAATGGCTCCAGTGATTGTTTGACTGTCGAGTCGTCCCAAATAATTGGTCCTGTTTGGAAGCGGTCGAAGAGTCAAGGCATCCATGTCCATGTAAGTGCCACCATATTTTCTCAGGATCTCGGCTCTGGAGGCGTCAGATATAAAGGCACTTTGGTGTTCTGTCGAAGGATAATCAACTCTTATGACATCATGCAATATCCAAATAACCAAATGAACAAGAGTCCATGATCATAAATGCCAAATTTTAGATGAAGGAAGGTGCAAGGAAAATAAAGCAAGAGTGTTAATTAATTACGATATTATTGTTTTGTATGCTAATTCTAGCAAAAGGCATCCCTTGCTCAAGATACTTTTCCATGACAATTTCCTAACTTATTTACACTCACCCTCATTAATCAGCCAGCGTTTCCCCTGGTACCAATGCTGAAGAGGAGAGTCCAAAAACAGTTCATCGAGGTTAAGCAAAGAGAAAAAGACGTTGTGCAGATTGGTGAGGATCTGTTGCAACAGAGAGGTGATGATTTATTGAATTTTTCATTCTATATAGAACATGGAAGACCGAATATCAGTGCAGATCTGAAGATGACAAAAATTAAAATGCTTAATTTGTTCCTGTACATTATACAAACCCTTGGTCCTTTACATTAAGAATTACTTTCAGCATAGTCTGGAATTCGACCATTGCAGTTTTAACAAGGTAGTTAGGTAGTAACTACTCTCCACTAGTTGGGAGTCCCGCCAGACTGGATGTAAACATTCCACTTTGCTTTTGGCTGCTGTGGTAACCAGATGTTCTTTTTTGCTCTGCCCTCGGTGCTGTTGAATGTTTTTCACCTTCCTGGTGAGACCTCTCCTTTTTGTTGTTGGATGTTTTTGTGTGTGGTTTGTTTGTTTTAAAATTTTGATCATTGCAACATGCTTATCCAGGACTTTCATAAGCCTAAACACTTCTCCATCTCCTAGCACATGTGCCAAGGAATTGGAGAGAGGAAGTGTGATAGTTTTAGATCCTCAGTGGAAGTTGATCCTCAGGCCCTCTGTGCCAATGCCATGGGCATGAATGTACAAGGACTCAGACTTGTAGAGTATGTGCTTCCTGGTCATCTGAACGCTGCAGTAGGTAAGAGGGTAGGAAGGGATCTCAGGGGGAAGGCTTCCAGCGCTTCATCTGAGGGCTATACGTCCCCGACGACTCCTGTGGTGGCCAATCCTTCGTCATCATTTCTTACCCATCGTAAACTTCCTTGCGTGGCTTTTAACACTTCAAGGGAAATCTCTCCTTCTGCTTCTTTGCTTGATTTGTTGTATTCAGGGGCCTCTGCTCACTATGAAGGGGATCCCTTCCATTCAGAGTGAATGGAGACTCCTCTCTCTAATCTGACTTTTGCTTCTTCAAGTATGGCGGCTTCACAAACTGGGAATTTACAGCAGGTAAAGACAACATTTGAGTTGCCTGGCATCCCATCTCTCCAGGGGCTTGTGAACATTTCTTGTTTGCCCCTGTGACCCACATGGCTAAGGCAGTGACAATGACAACTCTCTGTACCTGGGTATGTGGCCCTGCCTTATTTAGTATATACCCAACACATCATCAGCATAACTCCCTCTGTGGTGATGGGGACATGACCACATACATCCGAGGTAGATAGCCCTCTACCTCCTCCAGGTTATGCTGTGTTGTCTCCACCACCCACGTATGTTCCTGCGGCATCCAGAGTACCATCCCCATTGGACCTTCCCTCAGGGGTGTATTCCCCTGCATTGTCTGTGCCTGTTCCTACCACTGTCCCAGTTCCTGACTGTACTGTTGATGTTATTGCCGCTGCACCAGTATCTGCCACTCCTGTGTCTGCCACCCCTGAGTCTGCCACTATGGCGGCTGCCCCAGTGGCCCTTTGGATGGAAGACTTGACCACCATCCTGAAGAAGCTGATGAAGAAGAAGCCGAAGAAGAAGCGTTTGGGAACAGGAACCATCATGCTGTCCCCAGGGGCTAGTGTGTTGGGAGCCATAGGAGTGCAAACTTCAGTTCGCACTTCTACTACTGGTAGGTTCTGCCTCTAGGACTAGTTTCGTGTGAGGCGCTAGTTCGTGAGCTTTCCCAAGTGCACATATGTCTATGGATTCGCGTGCAGTCAGAGTCGATGACACTGAGTCTGCTCATCGTCACGACTCAGGCACAGAAAGGAAGAAAGGAGTGAGTCGCTCAGGTGACTTACACCTTACTAATGATCACTCGGTGCACAGGGTTGATGTGATGGTTCCGTATGACCATGCACGCTATGAGACCGGTAGGAGGTCCCCTGTTTGGTCCTCTCAGAAGGTTTTGGCCTCGTCGAGGACTAGGACGTGTCGTGAATACAGTACCAGCTCTTGCCAGTCAGGTGCATGTTTGTCTCCACCTAGGCTACAGCCACGTTCATGTGACAGACCGGTCTCAGTGGTGGCAAGCATTTCTGCTGCCGTGCAAGAGCACTGTACCACTCCTCAGGGAAAGGTTTCTCCAGGACAAGAACGCTCTCCTAGACCCGCAAAACAATCACCACAGTGGGTTGGTGATTGCTCTTGGCTCACTCCTTCAGTTAGTTCTGCTAGCAGAGCAAGTGGGAGCATCCGATCTTCCTCACCTGACCCTTCAACTTCCTGGGATTACATCAGGAGGGGCTAAGTGACTATGGGGACCCCAGGGTTTGGCTACAAGAGCATATGTTCCTGGTGTGGTCTTAGGACCTTAGAGGTCATATACTTGAGGGGTTCAGGAAAGTCTTAGCAGGTCTGGCGAGGTTCTTTTAGTTGCAGGAAGAGGGTCTTGGAAGGAACGTACCCTAGAAGGACTCAAGGGTCCTTCGCCTCAGGATGCTGACACCCCCAAAATCCAGAGGATCCTTGCAGAGGTCATTGCACTCACAATTAGTCCTTAGGACCCCAGGTCATCTACGTGGCCGTCGTGGTCCTCCTTGTCTAAAGGTGGCCTTGACCAAGTGAATAATTTCCTCCCAGGACAAGAGAATTCAATCAAGGCTAACCAATTGGACAAGTTACTTTGCCTCCTCTGCCTCAACAGGAGTGCTTTAGTATGCCCTTGGAGAGTCTTCTGCTGACAAAGCAGGTTGAGCCGGAGCTAGTTTGTCTAACTCCTGGCTTGTCACTGCAGCACCTTCTAACAGAAAACGCTTGGTTTACACAACAAGAGGCAGTGAACCTGGAGGCTACCACTATGGCAACCTTCCAGGCAGTCTCCTCAGGCTATTTTCCCTAGGGAGGAATCGACTTTTGGGAGACTGTGGCAGTATGCAGGTAGGGCCATTGGTTACCTAGCGCACCAGACTGCTAACCTGTGGGCAAACCTGGTACTGAGGAGGAGGAACGCTGTCCTGAATCGAGTCACCAGGTCCATTGGTCCAAAATCAGCATTGGTCTTGAGGAACGGGCCCCTGCTAGGTTGGATTCTACCACTTTCTTTCCTAGAGATGGTAGATGCTGCCGTAGACAGGCAGAGAACTGAACACAGTGACCGTCCTGTTCACCAGTCGGTTGCGAAGACTTCAGGGTCTTCTAGGGCAAATGCAGCTAGGCCTCCAAGCCAAGCCAGCTCTTCCTTCACTCCCAAGAAGCCTCTTCCTTCAAAGAGGGGGGGTGTGGGGTGAGGAAATACCCAGCTTCCTCCTTCCTCCTCAAAGGGAGCGTGACCACGACTATTTCAGCCCAGGGAAGTAAGGGAAAGAAGAAGGAGAAATGCTAGGGGCAGCATTCCCCTCAAGCTGCTGTCACTGGTGGGAGGTGCCTATCAAGACATTGGGCAACATGGCAGCAATATGGAGACAAGACCTGGTAGTGGATATGCTTCGGGAGGGATATCTACTCCCCTCTGACCCGAGGTTGCCCCTCACCAACTCTCCAGTCCATATTCAAATGTACATTCTTGGTTCTGCCAAGGATTTGGCACTGGCAGAAGTGCAAACCATGCTGGGCCAAGGATCTGGCACTGGGAGAAGAATTGCAAACCACGCTGAGCAAGGGAGCTGTGGAAGTCGTACGAGAACTTTCGCCTGGGTTCTACAGCAGAGTCTTCTTGGTGGAGAAGGGATTGGGGCATTGGAGACTAGTGATAGATCTCTCTCCTTTAAACTGATTCATTTGCCAGACTCGGTTCACGATGGAAACGGCACATTCAATGTTCGCTTCAATCAGGAAGGAAGACTTCATGGTTCCAGTAGATCTGAAGGATGAGTATTTTCAGATACCCATCCATCAGACCTCCAGAAAGTACCTTCGCTTTATCCTCAAGGGGACCATGTTCCAATTCATGGCACTTTGTTTCGGACTTTCGACCACCCCTCAGGTCTTCACGAGAGTGTTCACCCTGATTTCAGCTTGGGCCCATTCAGTAGGGATACTTCTCCTGAGGTATCTCGATGAATGGCTAGTCCTGGCCAGAGGGAGCTCGCAGTTACTACAGGAAAGGAATGATCTTCTCGAGTTTCAAGACCCTGGGATTGTGATAAACTTCAAGAAGTCAGATCTCATCCCTAAGCAGAGGATAAAGTAGTAGGCCGAAGCCAAGTCTTCCCAGCAAGGATCAGCAAGTTCACGAAGGAAGCTCAGCTGTTTCTGTCACGACAGGGGCAGCCAGCTCGGCTATGGCAGACCGTGATCAGTCACCTGTCGTCCCTCAAGAAGTTAGTCCATCATGGTCATCTTTACCAGCGGTCTCTTCAGTGGAGAATAAAGGAGTGTTGGTCACAGGCTCGAGACCCTCAATCGTTTCCCATTCCTCTGATGGAGGAAGTGCGAGAGGATTTGGCCAGGTGGCTGGATGACAGGAACCTCTTAACAGGAGTGGAGTTGCACACTCCCCCTCCACACATGCTGCTGTTCTCAGACACATCATCCGAGGGTTGGAGCGCACCCCTGGAGGACTTGCTGACTGCAGGAGTGTGGGATCGACGCTTCAGTTGACAGTGCAGGTGCACGAGTGGGCAGTAGCCCCCTCGGTACAAGAGGAATGTAGTGTCAGCTCAGTTGCCAGAATCAGATGATTGGGACAAAGTAGTCCCTTCACACAGACATTGCAGGAAGGTTGTTCAACCTATGAGGGCGTCCAGTCGTAGACTTCTTCACCACCTAGCACAACAAGAAACTGCAGGTCTTCTGTTCCATAGTGCCAGACCCATGAGCTTTTGCAGAGGACACATTCCAACCCCCGTGGGACATCCTCAAAGTCTACGCCTTTCCTCCCGCTCTGCCTTATTCACAAGGTAATCAGCAGGCCGCTGACCACCCAGAATTCTGTTGGCACCCAAATGGCCTCAGGCTGTTTGGTATCCCAGTCTACTGGCTCATCTTTCCGAGGCATCAAAAGATATTCCCTGTGGCACAACCTTCTATGTCAGCCACACAGAAAACGGTACTACTTGGCAGTACAGTCCCTTTGTCTTCATGGCTGTAAGTTATTCACCATCTCTTGCAAGCGAGAGGCTTCTCTCACTGAGCAGCAACAGAGATAGCAGGACACTTTAGACAGTCCTCTGCAGCAGTATACCAGGGAAAGTAGGCTGTCTTCTTTGGTTGGTGTTGTAGATGGGGTCTCTCTCCAGTCAGAGCCACTCTTCAGCAAATCATGGACTTCCTTGTCTTTCTTCCCTGAGAGAAGCTCCTCTCTGTGTCTGAAGTTAAGGGCTATTAGGCGGCCTTGGCCCTGTTCCTGAAACTGCAAGGCTTAGATATTTCCACCTCCATGTAGATACTCTGCTCGTGAGGAGCTTTGAAAGGTTTTACCCACCCAGAGAACTCAGGCCCCCTGAGAGGGACATGACTCTCATTTTAAAGAGCCTGACTCATGAACTGTAAGAGCCCTTACGAGAGTTGTCAGACGGGATCTGACCTTCAAGACCGTCTTTCTGCTGGCCCTGGAATCAACGAAAAGAGTAAGAGAACTTCATGGTCTCTCTTATGATGTGAAACACTTGAGGAGATGGGGATCGGTTACGCTTGATTTCGTCCCTGATTTTGTAGGGAATACTCAAAATCAATCGGTCCCTGCCACTAGATTCAAATCCTTTATGATCCCCTCCCTAGAAGTCTTTAGTGGTAATGATCCTGACTAGATGATACTTTGTCCTGTTAGCAGCACTCTATCTAAAGAGAACTCAACATCTCTTGGGTGACCAAGAAAGAAGTGTCCAAAAATAATATTTCTTCCTGGCTTCATAAGGCAATCAGGAAAGCACACTCCTCCAAAGGGAGAGACGACACCGGTATCTTTCATCCAAGAGCTCATAAAGTCAGTAGTATTATTCCTACCCTTGCAATCTGCAAGAACCTGTCGGTCCCACAGGTACTGAAGGCAGGGGTTTGGGCTCACCAGATCACCTTCACACCTTTCTACCTTTGAGATATAACCCACAGGTCCTTGGAAACTTCTTCCTTGGGACCCATGGTGGGTGCTCAACAAGTTGTGTAGCATACCCAATTACTTTAACAGGACAAGTTTGCATCTCGCCTTTATGAGCCATGCATATGTGGGCATGAATGAGAGAGTGACTGGCCTCCCCCTTTTCATTCTTTACTCTTCCTGTGGGCAGAGAGTTACGCTTACCACAAGCTGAAACTGGTGTCCGATGCAGGTAAGTTATATATACAGAGCTCTATTCTATATTCTTTCCTAGCAAGGGAGGAAAGGGAGCCTTGGCATAAGACAAATCCAATGCTTATATATTTGCCTTACAGCCACAGACTACAAAAGATTCTTGAATGCTTTTCATAAGAGGCTATGCTCTCCTCCCTCTTATGAAATGGTCCAGATGTCTGGCCACTGGTCACGCAGTTCCCAAACTCTGACACACTGGCCAGGGGCCAGGTCCCCCTCCTTACTCTTACAACCAGGAAGGAGACCTTAGGTTGGGCGAACACCAGTCTGTTCATAGAGGCTCACTCAGATTCTTCCCTCCAATCAGTGTCTTCCTAATGTAAAGGACTGAGGGTTTTTATAACATGAAGGAACAAATCACATTTTTTTAAAGTAAATTGTATTTTTCCTTACTATGCAAACCTGAAGTCCTTTCCATATAAGCCCATCTAATGCCGCCCCTCAATCTGTTCCTGGGTCTAAAGCAAAGTGGAATGTTTACATCCAGTCGGGCGAGACTCCCGACTAGCAGACAGTAGTTACTGCCTAACTACGCAGAAGTTAATTCCTAATGTAAAGGAACTCAGGTTTGTATAGTTAGGAAAAATATGATTTACTTTTAAAAATTGTGATATTATTTAGAAAGATAGCCTTAAAAATAATGATTCTGCAATTGTGATCTAAAACTATATGATCATTTGGTGCCTTTTTCAAGATTAATTTTTATATGAAAATAGTTTATAAGTTTGATTTTAAGAAGGGAATAAAATACTTTCAAATATTATAATTTTAACTTCCCTTTATCTTTAATGACTATAAAATTGCCTCGTCTACTAAAATTAGACATGTGATATAAACATTATTGTATGATGATGCTGTGTCAAGTGGAAGGGTTTTGATTTTCACTTGAAAAATCTGGTTTGCTACTCGAGCAGGTGGAGAATCCATAAAGCGAGAATTCTTCTCTCTTTTAAGCACCTGAGCAATAAGGCATCTCAGTTAAAAGGAATTTATGTTAGCTTTAGTACGATGTGAGAAGCCATTCCTAGGAAAAGACCCCTGTCAGACCTTTTACCCACTGGATGACATAAGATTGGTGCCTTGACCAAGATAGAACAGAAGCAAAACTTTCGGAAAATTTGGTGAGATTCATTTTGTGTTATCCCATGAGGTGAATAGCCTATACTTCAGCATGGCAACCAAATTAGACTCACTTAATTGGCTGTGGAGATGTGGTTCGAAGGACAAGATGGAATTCGTAACTAAATAACAAAACCTAGCCATGCAGAGAGAGAGTGAAAGAAAGCAGCAAAAGAGGTAGCTAAAAGATAGACAGAAGTCTGGACGACAGCAAGAACCAAAACCTCAGGGAATATGACTCAACATATCACAAGTGCAATGAGCCATGGATCTACAAGTTTTTTTTATACCAGGGCTTACTGATGAAGCTTTGCTTCATGATAGCCTAAAGAGAGCACTTTTAAAGAGATAGCATAAAGAGAGCACTTTTAAAGAGATATGAGATGACAGAGGAGAGATTCAGGAAGAAAGTCCATGAGTCTAGATCAGAACAGCATGACACTGCATATCAGTGTGTAGCTAGACTGCAAAAATATTTCAATAGTGGACTGAAATGGTTTAATGCAGAAAAGTTTGATGATTTGGCAGATTGTGACCAAGATAGTTCTATTTCTCATTGGAAGCCTACCAAGAGCCAATAGCAATATGGTGAATATTGAGGAGTGGTTCATGGAGGCTCATGAGCTAAGCATAGTTGAATGCCAGATGCCAACAAAAAAGTCTAGTTGGGGTATAAAGAGACCCAAGAACTTCAAGATGGCAGAAAAGAAACAGACTGACAAAAGTAAAGGTGAGTACTTTGTGTATCACAAGCTAGGACACTTAGCCAAGAACTGTGTGCTAGTTAGGAATGAAGTCAAGTAGAAGTAGTGAATGTGGGTACATTATGTGTCACAAAGCAGGACACAGCAAACAAAATGTGTCTATTACATTAAACAAAAAGCCAACAAGTGCTACAGTAGGGAAGAACCGAGGGAAGCGACCAATATCATATGTGAGGATGTCCATTTGCATTTATCACCATTTAGAAGATTATACTGAATATGATACAACGAAGCTGCCAGATGGAGCATAACTACTCATTGTATTGAGAGCATGCTTATCAGAGTAGCAGAGGAAGAGGCACCATACTATACCAGTTAGTGAGGACAGTTAGTCCTACAAGATACAGAAGGGTACAAGTGCACTGTACCTAGAAGTTTGGTAACTTGGGGACCAAATGACCAATATGAAGTGGGTGTGTGTACTCACTGATAGGTGTATCCATAGATATCTAATTGCTACGACTTATATAAACACTCCACACTAAGAAGTAAGGTTACTTGCTATGTGCCCAGATAATCATATTTATGACACTGTTCTTGGAAACATTCCAAGCATAAATGACCCCTAAGAAATTATTAAAGTTGTGGGTGAAATGGTCAAGAAAGATGCAGACATAAGAAGGCCAAAGTCAGAGAAAAATTATGCTGACATAGGCTAGTACCAAGTCAGCTGCTGTTGTGTACAGACCCAAATTCCAACAATAGATATTCAGCATTAAGCCATTTGTGTAGACTTTAGTATTCTGCATATAGGAGTGGAACAAATAAACACAACAGCTGGAACCCATTTTAACCCAGCAGTTAGCGAGAACCAAAAATGACACATAATGCAGGACCAAGGGTGAAGGAACTCATGTTAAAACGCAATAGTACATCACGTTTTCCAAGGTAAAGGGGCTAAAGAGGTACAGCAAATCCTGTTTGGGGATATATTGGGCCCAAGTGATGAAGCTGGTCCATGAATCTTTTGTTGGTGGTCATCTTAGGGGTTATAAGACTGTGAGGTGTATGAAAAGCAGTTTTCATTGGCCAGGAGTGATTGTGGACATCACCAGAGTTTGCTGGTCCTACAACATTTGCTACAAGACTGCAACAAGGGTGTGTACCAGCAAAATACTGCTAAGGAAGATACTGTTGATTGTAGAGTTGTTCAAGAGAGTAGCTGCAGACCAGACTGGTTCTGTATTGTCAGTGTTGGGGAAGGGCAACAGATAAACCTTGACGATGGCAAACTTCATAGAATATAAAATAAGTTGAGCAGGATGTGCTACTTGAACTTTTTAGTAGGGCTATGTGATCAAGAGTCTTAGTTTTCTTCCAAGATAATGAGGATTGTGAGCCATCTGGTGAGCTCTAATCAGCTGTTTTTGACTCCATATGACAAAAGATACAATGGATTATGTGAAAGGACGAGCAGTATGCTGAGATCTATGCTAAAGATGTACCAAGAGAGACTGGAAGAATGGGTCTGATTTCTAGCAGTAATAATATTTAGGTATTTAGAGGTACCTTGGTGAGCACAGGATTTTCACCCGTTATGCTTCCGTACAGAAGGACCAAGAGAGTTCCAGTGTAGATCCACACTGAATTATTGATCAGGGACTGCAAGGATAAAGTGTGAACTGCCTACCTGTACATGTTGACTTCTCTGAGAGAGAGTTTATTAGTGACACAGGGATACCAGAAGCATCTCTATAATAAGAGGGTCAGATGCTCCTCGTTCAAGGGATAATGCTATTACCAATGGAAGCAAACAAGAAAATGTTGCAGTGGGGAGGGTATTCAAATCAAGGAGGTGATTAATCACTACAATGAAAGTGAAGCAAAAGAAGCAGCACCAGGTGTCGTCAAAGAAGAGATAGCCTGAGTGCGACCATCATCGACGAGGGAGCTAACAAGAACTAGGTAGTCCCAGAAGAGGTCTGGTAGGAACCTCAACCATGAAATGAAGAAACCTTCCGAGATGTCAACATTTTTGGAAACTTAAGCGGATAGCAGGTGAAGATAGTGATTAATAATGGCACGGGCAACAACATAATTTCATGAAAGTGAAGTTTAATAATAAAAAAAGGACTCTAATAACCCTACATCCTTTGGTATACAAAAAGTGACAGGAACTTCACATTTAACAACACAGGGTACCTTTATCAAGGGATGTGACATATCAATTAAGGGAGCAGTGACGTAAACGGTAACTGACCGGTGGCGATGGTGGCGAGCTGCACTCTCAACGGCACATGCCTGCGGAAAGGACACAAGATGTTGGTTGGGGTGTTCGTTAAATATACAGACACGATTCAACGCAAGCATCCACACACTCCTTGTCTCTATTATCTCTTATCTTCAAAGTTGCAGGTTTGAAGGAAAAGATAAAAAATTCCTGCTGTACTACTGGGTCGATTGTCAGCACGTCATTAACTATTTTTTTTTTACTTTTACTTTTTTTTAACATTCTGCTATACAGTACAAATTAGCCTAAACAATAATATCTTGCACAGTAAAATTACAGAGTAAACATCGCTTCTCTGCTAACCAACATCAAAATGAGAGAGAGAGAGATAGAGAGAATGATTAAATTTTTCGTACTTTTCCTTCACAGCTAGCAACAATAGCAGCAACTGGATATGTATTACACCTGTTTTTTTTTAATATAAAAATGTAAAAATATCTACGGTTAAGATCATTTCATTTTTCCATTTGGTCTGTGGCTTTCTATCTTCTGTCAATTTTGAAAATTTTGGGCAAATCATTGTTCAGCTGAAAAGTAAAAGCATAATCAGTCTCCTCATCATAAACGATAACTACACTGACCATTTAAAGAAAATTGTTTTTCGAACCTTTCGTCAAAAATTTCACCAGAGCTTCTTTTTTTTTTTTTTTTTTTTTTTTTTACTCTTTGTCCCCTACAATACGTTCTTCAGTAACTGACAAAAATAGTATTAATATTATAAAATTAAAAAGGAGTTTATTCCAGCTTTGGATGGTGTAAAAAGTTTATATATCTGTTAACTGATTTTTGATAGATTCTACGGAAAAACACCTGCCATCAACTCATCATTTCTACGTTTTATGCTTGTCTTCCGTTTCTAAAAACTACTAAGTAAGAACACAATGATTCAGCTTAGAAAAGGTAGCAAAATAAATCTTCTACGCAAGAATACAAAATTATTGATAGGCGCAAATGGCCAACAAAAATTGTGGTACCCGGATGAGTTTTGCAGCAAGGTGAAAATCAAAACAGTTGACAATCATTTCCACAAACACTGAATATAAGAGTAAAATTTTCCACTACTGCGTCATTCAGCTCTGCCTCTCCTCTCTCTACATTTGAAAGATCTTCAAAATGCTCCTTCGACCAAAGACTACATGCACACTTCAGACAGCATTTCTCCCTTTGCAGCGGTTATTCTGAGAACCATTTGTACATTGACCTCTCTCCTTGTATTTGCTCTCTCTCGTTAAGCTAGATTACCTACCATCCTCAAATGTTTCGTACTTCTCTTGCACTCCTTCCAAACCTATCTGCGAAAACAATTTTTCAGGCAGATTCTTGTGTACTCTCCTCAGTTCCTGATCAAATTCACTCATCTTAATCACAGTTACAGCCACATTTTCAAAACTCCCTCCTCTTTAGCATACATCCTCTGTAACCTGACTTTCATTTCAACCAAATAGTGATCACAAAGTCCTCCATCTTGTTTTCTCCCCCAGTGATATTCATCCACATTCCCACTTACTCTGTATTAACGCATAATCCAGCAGACGATTTTCATCACCAGAATTGTGGGATTTCCTAAGTATTCTTAGGAATATTTTTGTCTGGAAATTACGTATTCCAATATTCCAACATTCAAGCTCCTTTCCTAAACACTTTCAAAAACCTGTCAAATCATACTACGTATAGTCTAGAAATTCCACCACTACGTACTACCTTTGTACTCATATCACCTAGCGCAGCCAATCATATAGTGTATCATCAAAACCAAGCCAGGTTAGGATTCAGACTTCCAAGAACCTTCTCGTTCACTTTATTCTGGCCCATATTTGGGTTCCTCACTCCAATAGGTCCACAACTCTTCAGAAGGCTCTCGTTTCCCTTTGGACATATTTTGTCTGCATTTCAAACCATCGCTACTCTACAGTGCAACAATGTTCCCTTAAATTAATACTTTACAGATGTATAGGATTGCGACTGACCCCGGGAAGGATTTCGCCTTATTTAGGGCTCATGCCTCATATACTACATGCAAACGTTCAAGCATTTTATCTTTCAGT
This sequence comes from Macrobrachium nipponense, assembly GCF_015104395.2. Lineage (NCBI taxonomy): Eukaryota > Metazoa > Arthropoda > Malacostraca > Decapoda > Palaemonidae > Macrobrachium > Macrobrachium nipponense. The sequence goes on from NC_061104.1 coordinate 37,912,764, forward strand.
AAATGTTGAATTTTCAGTCCTCAATCCCTACCTACAGTACTTCCTCATTCAACATTAACAGTCAAAGCACACTATATCAGTAGCCTTTAATGTCCCTCTGTTCATATCTACCAGACTTCTCTGGGCATCAGAAATCATTTCACATTTAACTACTTTATTCCTCAACTTGCTTTTCCTTTCCACTTCATTGTATGCGACTCTTCCGATCAATTCTGGTGGCAAAGCTTAGGAAAACACACTAACTTGACCAGTGAACTGATCTTCTAACCTCACTTCTATTTATTTCTGTTTTTCTTCAAGCTTCATTGCATTACAATCTGAAATCCGATGTTCCACACGTTCTGTGCAATTGCATCGTGAACAGATTAATCCAGTTTTCAGCAGTTTGTGCATTATACTCAGTTAGGGGAAACAGCTCCGTGAAGAAATATTTAATAAGTGTGTGTGCTACACATGTGTACGTGTATGATTTGATATATATTATATATATGATAGTATGAGTGTGGTACATGATACGCATTTCACCTTTAAAAACTTTCTCTTTACAAAATGGACGTCTGTTTTTTATATTTCTCCCACACTGCCCCTACCATTCAATAACCTCACCGCTTTTAGTGTTCTCAATTTGCTTTACGCAACCAAAGGTCACAGAACACTCGGGTTCATCTACACCAACCTTGTTTATGATGCTTTTGACCTTTATGTAATTTTGAATTTTAATAAACATAACGTTTCCTATCCATTCCTTCATCAGCACACTGATGCAGCTTTCCAGGAAACAACAAAAGATATTACATGTCTGAAGATTTTTCTTGAGTATCGAATGACATCATATGAACGACCTTTTGGTGATCCTTAGTTCCAAAAGAAGATCAGTGCACTAATAGTCACCTGGCGTCCATTGAAGTTGAGTCCACAGGACGTCTGCGTGAAGATAATCGAGTCCTCATTCGGGGGGCGCCATTTGAGCTGCGAGGGCTTGGCCATCTTCTGGAGACGATATCGGGGACACAGCAGGTCGTACCATTCGCCCTCCCTCGGAATCCTGCCAAGAGGCTCCCTGGATCTAGCGAGAGGACTGGGAACCAACATCCCCCCGAAATGAAAGTATTTGAACATGACCACCAGACAAACAGAGCAAAATACGAGCCAGGTGTATTTCTTTCTTCGGGTGTTTGTGCAGGTGCGGTTGGTTGCAGACGCCATCACAATGGCGTCAATTTTTGTTCTCTCTCAGAATAATGAGAATATTTCATTTACTATCTCTGAGGATATGTCATTCTCCCTCATCTAGAAGACCCATAAACATTTAATGTTATATGATCCGGAAGGTTAATCTACCTTTCTCTTCTGATTATAAGAGCAAAATCCACACTCACTCACTTGACTAATATAACTCCTGTTATGCGAGTACCGAGGAAAAATTGGAGGTGAATGGTTGGCACAGTCACAAGTGATCGTCTCGATAAGTTTCCTCAAGACGACATATCTGCGGCGCTATTCAGATTTCTCTCAGATTTCCTGAAGCCGTCGAGTGAAATCGCCAGAGGAACCTGCTGTAGCTGCTCTGTTGATAAAATGCCCATTTTACCTGGTCTGCAGAAGTCGGGATTTGGACCGATCGACGGACTACATGAAAACCGTATACAAGAATCACATCTATGACTTGCATCTTCTTAAAATTATTGATATTAATCCCAAAATATTTCAAATAAAAATCAAGAGAGAGAGAGAGAGAGAGAGAGAGAGAGAGAGAGAGAGAGAGAGAGAGAGAGCGGGTGGGAGAAGTAAGTGTTTATTCCATCTGAAACGGCTGTACAGGGAGGGAAAATGATCATTTAATTAGTTATAAATCTTACTTGGTTAAGCAGTAGCACCGAAGTGCATTTAATTATTTTTTTATGTTGATATAGTGATTATTACATATGATAATTGTTCAGTTGCTCAACCAGTGCAAAGGAACTATGAAATGCTGTGCTAGCAAGTGAAAAGTAATGCTCTTTGTGCTTTTCACGCTCATTTTGTTTAGAAGATAAACTTCTTGTACACACGCCATGAGAGATTTATTGCGATACATTGGCGAGAGGACCCGAAACATTTGCTATGTCCCTTAGACAAGAATTAAAAAGGCTCAGAAAAAGAAAACTTCCAGCCCTGTGTATTTGGCAGCTTGAGAGGAAACGACCAAATCGCCACTAAAGACTTGAGAGAGGAATGGCGGTAAATCATCAAGATTTCCTTCCATTTACATGCCCTACGGACTATTGTTATATTGTTTGTATGGTGTTTTTACGTTGCATGGAACCAGTGGTTATTCAGCAACGGGACCAACGGCTTTACGTGACTTCCGAACCACGTCGAGAGTGAACTTCTATCACCAGAAGTACACATCTCTCACTCCTCAGTGGAATGGCCGAGAATCGAACCCGCGACCACCGAGGTGGGAAGCAAACACCATACCAACCACGCCACTGAGGGCGCTGACTACTATTGTTATAGTCTGTACCATGTATGATGAACGACACTTGAGGGTATTGTGATTATTAAGATCGGGAACGCTTTGGTTTGCAGATGTCATCACTATATGGCCTCCAACGTCGCTCATCTCTTCCCTGCTTTCTATTTTCCATAATTCTCCCTCATCTCCAGCATCCCTTTTCCTGGTTCTCGTATACGTATATGTATATTTGTGTCCTCGAACTCTTCCGGCGCCCACACAAGGTGCTCTGGTCACACTGGAACGTACCAATCCCCCAGGGGTTACGTAAAGGATATATCTTTTCCATTTTCATCGCTCTCTCTCTTCATTTTCTCTTCTACATATGAGACGTCCATAATTTTCTTTAAGGTATTATTACGAACTCTATCCCGTCACCTGACTCCTAATATTCTTAACGGTTTATTCTCAAATCGATACCATATTCAATTTCATCGTCATACTATGATTTATGTCTGTCTAAGTATGCAGAGCAAAATAAATCAGTCAACTGATGGCCGTCAATAATTTATCCCTTTAAGCCTTCATAATACGCCTTAATTTCTTTTTCTCTTACCTTCTAGAACCAACTTTTTTTTATCGTCCTCCTGCCTCGTATCAGTGTTAATTGTTAGAGAGCTTTTCGTTAATATGAAGATTTTTTTTTTTTTATTTGTGGATTTTTGTATCCCTTCATTTATCTAGTCTTCCAAGATGGTTCTTGGACCATAGGGTCATGACGGTTCCAAGCCCGAATAACAGTCAATTTTGGTAAGAAAAGTAAGAACAGTTATATATAATTCAATTAGGTGAGCATAGTAGCGGGTAGCAATAAGGTCAGCAAGCCAGCAACGGATCTCATTCACAGGTCCAATCGCTGTGCAGCAACAGGCTTGCTACCTGTCATAATTGTTTAGGGAAAGTCCTTATACACTTTGCAGGAGTTAAAGGGGACTCAAATCGTGGTTAATGTGATCACCTTCTCTGAAACATTAGTCGTGACAGAAACAATACATATTCAATGAGGGATACCGTCAACACGTGTTAGTTACTAGAAATGTCAAATTAGTTTTATGCAAGGTGATAAAATTAATTTGTGTTTAACTGCTTGTTTGATCATAAACGTTTTCCGTAGGGTGGTAGTGTCATCAGAGCACCTCACGGGGTGCACTGTAGGCATTACTAAAGGTTCTTTGCAGTATCACTTCGGCCCCTAGCTGCAACCCCTTTAATTCCTCTTACTGTACCCCTTTTCATATCATCTTTCTTCCATCTTGCTATCTACCCTCTCCAAACACTTGTTTCCTATACTCTGTTTTTTCCATTTGTCCATCCGCCTGTGGTTTGCGCATGGTAACACTGCGTCCCGGGGTTTGAATAATATCCTATTTCGAATATTAACGGTGTAATTCGCATTCAGTAAATTATTAAAATACTTTTCAGTTGCAAATGTACACCCAGATATCCTTTTATTTACCTAAAACGTACATGTAGCATAACTATTTAAAGACCGGGAAAGCCCGAGACGCAGTGTTACCATGCAAAAACACCACAGGCGGATGGACAGATGGAAAAAAACAGAGTATAGTACAACTGCAAGGATTTCCCCCGTCATACCTTTCAATCCTATGGTCAACACCTGGTTTGAAAAGAAAGAAAATCAGTACATTACATGCAGGAGTGGAGCAAGAAGAAGTCAAATTGATTTCCTCGTGTGCAGAAGATTACATCTGAGAGAAGTGAGAAACTGTAACCTTTTAAATGTGGTGTGTAGCAGCACGCCACAGGGTGGCGGTAACGTACTTGGAAATAAGGAACACAGCAAAAGGCAGGCCTGCACATTTCCCACCAAAAAAGGAAGCGAGGCAACAATTTAAAGAGAGAGTGTTGAGGGAAGTTTTATTGCTCGAGAGAGTGCAAGAATGGTGGAATCACAACAGTGTTGGTGACAAGGAAGTGGGTGGAGAGGTGTTGGGAAAGAAACCTCCCGGCGATAAGGAAACCTGGTGGTGGAATGATGAAGTAAAAGAAGCGGCAAAAGCCAAAAAAGATCTGGGAAAAGTATGGACAGCAAGAGGATAAAGAGAGGTACAAAAGACATAAGAAACAAGTAAAGAAGGCAGTTGCACGAGAAAGGGCAAGAGCATTGGATGACAGGTACGAAGAGCTGGAGACACCTGATGGGGAGAGAAAAATTCACAGAATTGCAAAGTCGAGGGACAAGAACACCAAAGATGACTCCCATATAAAACAAGTTAAGGATGGGAATGGAGTGGTTTCGTGCAACGAGGATAAGATAAAGAAGAGGTGGAAAGAATACTATGAATACCTGTTAAATGAAGAAAATCCAGGATTGTGCAAACTACAGAGGAATAAGCCTAATGTCTCACACTATGAAAATCTGGGAAAGAATAATGGCTCAAAGAATTAGGGAAGAAACATCCGTAAGCAAAGAATAGTTTGGTATCATGCCAGAGAGAGGGATGACAGATGCAGTGTTTGCCCTGTGACAGGTGATGGAAAAAGGCAGGGAAAAGCAGAAAGGACAGCACGTAGTATTCATAGATCTGGAAAAGTCATATGATAAGAGTCCCACGACAAGAGGTTTGGAGGTGTATGCGAGTAAAGGGAACACTGGAGAAGTATGTGAGGTTGGTCCAAGATATGTATGAAGGAGCAAAAAAAAAAAAAAAAAAAAAAATAGTGAGCAGTGTTTGGTTAACTGAATGGATACCATTAAGAGTTGGTTTACATCAGGGATCTGCTTTAAGTCCATATATTTTTTTTACCTCATATGGATGTGATATCTCAAAGAATAGACTCAATCCCCCTGTTGCTTGTTGTTTGCTGATGACATCGTGTTATGCAGCACAGTCAACACTAGAGGAGAGGAGGGGAAGTACTGGAAGACAGAGAATTAAAGGTCAGTAGAAAGAAGATTGAATACCTAAGTTTTAATGATGATCAAGTCTCCAAGGTCAATATGGAAGGGTTAGTGCAAGCTGGATGGAAAAATGCCATTGAATAAGAACTGGAAGTAACTAGCCAACAAGAAGGGGCCAGGAAACCTTGCCAGGTGTGCCACAATACTGGGGGAGGGTAGTCAGGGTGGATTCAGAAATTATAAAAAGCTGAGCAGGGAAAGATTGGGTATAGAAGAAGGCACTTTCCTGATAATCCATCAAGCAACTTTTACTTCCTCATCAGCCTGTACTACATTGAAAAACAGGAAAGTGAACAAAAAAGAGGAAAAGTGCCCAATTGTACCCTCAAGTAAGAGAACCCAAACCCAAGGCCATGGAAAAAAATAGTATAATGACTATGGCACAGTCCATGGTTGGAGAATAAATTATATATTTAGAGTAATCTTCTCTTAGTAGGGTTGCCTACCAATGCTGAATGGGTCCCTTCCACTCACTAGTTTATTTCGGATTGTCCAGCTCTTAGAGCTCTGAGTTGCCTGCCATGACTAAAGAGTTCCATTTAAACCTAAGTTGTGCAGGCAGAGATGCCACACCCTGAAGGGAATGTCACCAAGGAAAAGTCACATCAACCTACTACTTTAAAGGAACTCTGACAACTGTGATTATTCAATGGTCATGCTGTCTTAATATGCATCTCAGGCACTTGTGAATTATGAGGGATTATAATTGTAAAAGTGATACGCTTCATTATGAAAAGATAGTCTGTTCAATCTTTTATAAATGTTAGATAAGGGATCTAACAAATGAATGCCATTAAAGGATCAGTTAAGTAATATAACAAATAAAAACATTAGTGTGTTTACTTTCTAGGACTCCAAGTCAAGTTTTTGCTAGAACTAATAGCTAATTTGTGCATCCAGTAATGTACTAAGTATATCAGTAG